>NC_089767.1:12292649-12407649 GCF_040412425.1 Macrobrachium rosenbergii
TGACTACATTAATAATGTTCTGCTTTTTCCGCTAAAGGACAAACATGTTGCGGTACAATGAATTTTTCAGGAATATACCCGTGACCAATCATTTTTCTATTAAGAGACCTTTGACATGTGTATGCATACATACATACATTTATTTATTTATTCATTTATGTACACACTTTAATTTATAGGTTTTAGTGGACTGATTTTCGAGAAAATGAACAATATTCATTTAAGAACTGTTTTCCTACTCTTACTGAAGTACAATTTTTCTTTCGGTTTTTACAGGTACCAACACAAGGTCTTCAAATAAATTTCGAAGATAATTTATTCACTAATCAAGGAGCTTCCGATAATACCATGACCCAAGATCTTTTTCAGGCTCTTCTAACTTCGTCTAACGATCTAACGGTACAGAACACATCTCAGTACCAAAACTCCTCAAATTCTACAGGCCAACAATTCATCTCACCCCGTCAGCAGCAATCAGCGCAAACTAATATGACAAATATTTCTAGCACTTCTGTACCTTTTAGCAACCCTACAGCCTCTCTCTCGAGTCCAAACCCTTTGCTATCAATGAAACCTACACACTATGTCCCTGCGCCTCCTCTTCATCATCCATCAACGAATGTAGTCTCTAACAGCAACTTCTATTCTCTAGAAACAACACAAAGTGCTCTTACTGCAAACCAAAGTAACAATATGTATAATCATTCTGATCAACCTTCAACAAGTGCTAGTAACTTAGTAACCACATATAACAACAACCCTCCAGTTACTTCAGCACAATTTATGAGTTGCCAGTCAAAAGGTTCCATAGCACTCTATAAACCTCCAGAAGGTGGTGCTCCACCATCTATTCGAGATAGCATGTATTCATCTAGGATGACAACTTATCAAGTTGGTAATGAGTGGGCTGTGCCTAAAAGCTATACAGACAACGAGGGATGCAACAGAACTGACAGGGGTCACACCGACATCGATGAGCTCATCCAAGGAAAAGGCATGGAACCCAGTAAAGGGCCTCCAGTAGCACAGTTTCCACAAAGAAACAGCTTCTCTGGTATCTACGGGCTTCATGTTATCTTTCCAGGAGAGTCACCCAAATTAGTGCTGGTATGTGTTACCTATCTTGTACATCATATTACCTATCTCCTACATCATAAAGTAATTTTAGGCAGGAAAGTAACAGACTGTAAACTTGAAAGTTCAGTTGCAGTTAGGTGTCAACAAGGTGTTTAAAATTATAATCTCCTTCGAATAAAGTCATTCTTTCAAATTTGAGACATAATTCAGTTATATATATAGCATTAGATCTGAATATCATAATGTTCAATGATAACGTAGGCATGCCAGGAGTTGTATAACTGTCTCTTGCGCTGATCTTCATTATCATTATTGCAGAAAGAAGATGCCGGTAACCGTCACCTTTTCACAGAATTGGATCACAGCATTACCACCGTTGTCAAACACTCCGCAGATCACTCAGCAGCCATGAGGTTTCTTATTGTGCACTCTAAGGACTGTGAAGCCACACAGCCTGTTTCCCCATGCAAGAATCACCAAAAACCAGAACATCCTAGTAAGTACACAATACACCTTTAAATTGTGAGCATTTTAAAAGTGAAAGCAATTCCTCACCGATGCTACTTGAAGAAAAATTTGTGGACAAATAGATTACTTCCTTATTACATGATACTGAAAGAACAAAGTTAACAATCTCCAGTTTGTTATTCACGACTGCAATAAATAGTAAACATGTTTCGGGTGCTCGAGAATACTTATTTGCTAAGATAGGTCTGAGAATTAAAATGCTATCTAATCGAATACAACGCTCTCCTCACGAAAAACAGATGTCATGATATCAAGCAATTTCACTTTTTGAAAAAGGACAGCGCTTTGACATCAATCAATTTCACTTTTTGAAAAAGGATAGCATTTTGATATCATTACATTACATTCTTTCAGATCATATGTTGGAAGTCAGGTCTGGGCCTAGCACACCCATTTGGGAGGAAGAACCACACCCATCGATCGTTGTACAGCCATCACCATCCTCAGAAGGGAACTACAGCGTCCAAATGAAGTTCTTGTGCCGTAACTCATGTATCATGAGGAAAAATCTGACGTTGATTTGCCAGTTAGAAAGAGAGTAAGTGATCTAGTGGCCAGTTCAGCCATTTAACTGATAAATTCCAACTACCCCTCAAAAGGGACCTATCTTGCTTTGATTTAGTCTTTGGTGATATATGGCATTATGTGACAAAGAGGAGAGGGGTAAAAGACAAACCCGATCACAATAAATACAGTTAACAACAGTCAGTCATCAAATCCAGCAGTTCCCTTCGAAACTCATTACGATTCCCAAGGATTCAGTTGTTGTAAGTGAACAATTAAATACAGCTGAAAAAACAACCAATAAAAGAGTATTAGAAGCTTAGTAACTATAGAACACATTGCTCTACGACGCACATTTCATAATGATTGGAAACATATCCTTGTAATCTTAACGTCTTTGCCTATCATACATTCCTGAAAATAGATACAGAAGTGACATCACACATTATCTGACCCATTTTTTCATTGACTAGTCATATTTTACAGTTATTTACTTTCTCCCTCTCTTTCTCGTGCGATATCCCTCCCACTCCATCTGTCTTGAACAGCTCATGTTCTCAGTAACAAACAGCATTTGAATTCATCAGTTATCACGAAAGCCATAATCTACTCGAATACTTTGGGCACTAGACATAAATTATGACAACCATCACCACCCCTCTTGCTGCATGACGCAAAAGGGCCTCTGGCAAATTCAGTCATTACGGTATGTCTTTTCTACGTACTGTCTTCTGAAAATCTCCAGGCCCCCTTCTCACAGTTTTCGTCCAAGTAGGCCTGGGTCTTCCAATTCTCCTGGTGCCCACAGGAGCCAAAATTACCTATAATGCATTATTCTCCACGGGTTCCTCGGAGGATATATCCAAACATCTCCATCTCTTTTATCATTATCTCACCTACATATGGAATTTAATCATTTTACTCTTCATGTACATAACTATCCCGGTATCTGACTCCTAACATTCTTCTTAAAGCTCTATTATCAAGTCGACAAAACCCTTTCGGATATAGGTTTAATTCCACAATATGATCCATGCCCTACTAGCATTACAGATCGTACTGCACTTATATGTAATCTTATTTCTGTATGCAATTTCTACTTCATATTCAGCCTGCCCAGTGTTTGATTTGCCTTACTTAGTCTTTTACTAAATTCCAACTCCAGAAAACCTGCACCGGATGTTTGTTGCTAAATATTTCTTAAGACGATTCTTAAATTTCATACACAGCTGTACATGCTGACATAAATGCCTGATCTGGGCCTTTTTAAAAATCAACTTGTCCATCTCTAAGATTTTTGTCAGCTTCTTTCTCCAGCCTGCTGATAAGATGCATACTGAATATTTACAGTACAACCTGACTGAAGTGAAAAACCTCTATTGTTACCAAATTCAGTCTGATCACCTTTGCTATGATTTCCAATTCTCAGTCATCAGGCAGGCTTTGCTTCCTCATTCCAGATTCTGCCAAACAGTCCACTTAATATAAGAGGTGTCATTTCAGTTTCTGCTTAAATCATCTAATGTATGTACAGATGTCCTCTCGAACGAGTACCTCCAATTATCATATTTGCAGCACAAAAACTAATATACTGCACACCATTTTCGTTTGCAGTCTTTCTCAAGCCTTCCTTGCCAATACATCCTCCATACCTTTACTGTTCTTGCCTGTTATTGCTTTCAAAAAAAAAAAAAAAAAAATCTTATACCTCTTTGTGTTTCGTCTGTAACATTCTACAGTTCTGTATAGAATTCACCTTTCATTTCTTCAGCGACATTATTCCTTGTTGCATGGCACACTATTAATACTCACTGACCAGGTTTGCTTGAAATCTTGTCATCAGTAATCTACTAGTAGTTCACTACTCTCCAGTCAGTAAGGGAATTTTCTGTCTTTTTTATTAAAATCATGCCTACTCCTTTTCCAGTTCCAGCAATTCTTCCTGAATAAACAGACACAAAACCCCCATCCAATCTTTCTTCCTATTCCTTACACCATAATTTACACATTCTTGAATTCCTTTTCTACCTGTTCTATCTTTCCAATTTTATTCCGGGTTCTTTCGTTCCAATTTTCTATATTCAACTTAATGAGCAGAATTTTATGCAGTAATAGTATTATTGCCCATTTTGCAAATATTGTGGTATTTAATACTGTATTTGTTGACAATAAAGGCATTATTTTAGCAGCACATTTCAAATTTTAATCTTAAAGGATAAAATTCCCAAAAACGTTCAATTTAATAGAGTGATTCTGTCAGACAAACAAAATTTATACTCATTAAACTATTTCTTACCGAGGATGAATTACTCGAATCACGAGACAGCTTATTCCGTGGTGTATTTCCAGAGGACAAGTTGTAGGGCGTCAATGCCTGGAACTGAAGATTAGTGCCTGTCCAAGACGTGATGCCAAGGTGTCTAAGAATAAAGAGTTGCCAGAAACGGATACAGTTGATGGTGCAATGGGGCCTGAACAAGTACAATTGGGCGAAATGCTAACAGCAGACGATACTCTTTCAATGAACACTTCAGTTTTTCCAGTTGTTATACAGGTAAAGCATGATAAAAAAAAACTGTGGTACATAAGCTATTGTACAGTATATACGAGTAACAGACCTTAACATTTTAGAGTATGGACTATACCAACAGTTTTTATTCTCATGTAATATAGATTTTTTGCATACATAAATAAATTTCTATTGAATAAAAGCATTTAGAAACAGTTTACCATTTCAAAGATTTAAGGAGACAGAACGGAGTACGAATGAAGCCTACCATTGTACGAATATTTTTTTTAGAGCTACTGTCCTTAGTCCAAACTCTCATGGACAGTCGAGTCCTCAGCGTTAGCGAGTTTAACAAGTGCTACAGTGGATACTGAATATATGTACTTCTTTATTACTTGATGATATTTTAAACTAAAGCAAAAATATGGTTCTCTTGCAGTCTACCAACCAGTCTATTGATGAGGCAGTCTCATCTGCTCTGGAATCCGGGAGAAGAGCTGCTTACTTCGCATACATGGAAAAAAAGTTTCAAGAGCTGCAGCCAGAACAGTATGCCAGTGCTAAGGCTGGTTTCGACCGCTGGTGGGACTCGCCTAAGGACGACATTTAAAATTCTACTCCAAAAACCAAAAGCCACCATAGGAGTTTTTTAGTCAAGTGCATGAAATATCGGTTATGCACAGTATATTATGATTCTGGGTCATACTCAAAGACAAATAAAATTGTAAGCTGCGAGTACTCTAAAATAATGCTTTGCATATAAGAATATAACAACTTACTGTACAAATATAGAATCAATTTAAGAACGATGGGCATTTTTTTTCTAAGAATATTTAAGAACTTAAAAGCAACCTTTGTGTTTAAGAAATTAAACGTTCTTGTATAAGAATGCAGTGTTTTTTGGCTGAAAGTTCTAAGTGTTATCAATTAGCATGCAAAATTTTCCATAATATAACATTGTAAATAGATAGCCAACTGATCATTATTGAAGGTTAACATAATATCTTCCACATTTTATATGTTACAGTCAAATATACTTGATTCCTCGTCGTGTCTTCCTGGTTCATAAAATGAACATTGAGTAAAGTTATGTAAATTATTGTGAATTTGATTAAAAGTCTATACAATTGTAGGAGTTTCCGTAGGAGTTTCCGTAGATCTGTAGAAAGAGTTCTGTAATCTATCCCCAGTTACTCAAGTATTCAACCAATAAATGAAACTTCAGGAAATTTGAGGAGAGATGCAGCGAGCAAGTTTAAGTGCAAACAAATTAACTGAATTGACGAACATGCTCAGATGCCCATTGCACCCAAAGCCTTAAACAAATTATATATACACTTATGCAAACAGAATGGAATATGTAGATACATAAGTTTACATATAAACATGAATTACATAAAAAAATATAGTTTTATTCGTCAACTGCCAAGTAATCAAGTAGCGGTGAATGTCTGACCAATAAAGATATACGAAGACATCCAAGGAATTGCTTTTGCTTCCAGATGCAAAGGAGAAGACAAAAATATTTCTCAAACGAATAATATTTCAAGAACGTCGACCATAAAGCAAATCAGGACTAATTGAAAGTCTCCCATATAAGCGAAGCCTTTCGAGTAATTTGAATATAATGGGGCGCGAAGTCCGGGCGTTGTTTTGAAGCGCTCTCAATCGATAGTTGTTTATAGTGATCGCCAACGGGCGTAAATTAAAGCCCTGTCTAACATTGTGTTGGTGTTTATTGCATTCTCCGTTCTTGGGCTCTAATGGATAGTCTGGATATTCGGTAACCTTGGGAAATTAGTATTTAGACATTAGCAAGGGCTCACTTGAGGCGAAGATTGATTATATATATATATATATATATATATATATATATATATATAATCCTAAAAGGAAAACAATATACATATATATATATATAAACCTAAAAGGAAAACAATCTATGGCCACTGATCGGTGAACCTAAATTTTTTCTTATATATATTTACAGTATATATGCGCGCACACACACATGTATATACTTATATTAACAAAAACTTGTGGAAATTAAGTAAAATACTGGAATAAAATAAAATAAACATGTTGAGGGTCACATCAGTGGCCAAAGATTGTTCTCCTTTTAGGATAGATATATATATATATATATATATATATATATATATATATATATATATATATATATATATATATATATATATATATATCCCCCTCAAGCAGGTCTTGGCTAATGTCTAAATGCTAATTTCATAAGGTCACCGAATTTTTAATTATATAATATATATATATAATATATATATATATATATATATATATATATATATATATATATATATATATATATATATATATATATATATATATATAATATATATATATATATATATATATAGTGTGTGTGCCCTAAAGGAAAACAATCTTTGACAACTAATCTGTGAACCTCAATTTTTTCTTTCTTTCAAACATTGCTATTGGCTTGCATAAATTTTCGGTATGAAGCATATCTATAACTGATTAATACCAGCAGAATTTCAGAAATACCCATGTAATTGCACTGATTATTATCTTTCAGTAAGTAAAGGACTGCTATCAATAACATCCCATAATTAGATATACCTTCGGTAAAGAATCACTGCTTTAGTCATGATTGTCAAATGCAAAGTCAACATGGACAACTAGAAATTTTGCTAAGTATATAATGCACAGAATTGCACTTTATAGCAACGCTGAAAGTTCGCAATTATCTAGACCACAGAAGAAGCGATTGCTAAGAGGCTTCTACAGAGTCGTATTATGTTGCTCGTAAAATTTCTTTGCCACGAACCCCCGCCGAGTCTAGCAGCTTAAGTGAGGGACGGGTCACTCATATATGGTACTTCTTTCTACTTTATGCTCGGGCTCACCTCATTGCTTTTTTATATCTTCTTCTTTTTCTTCTTCAGATTTTTGCGTTAGTGATGTTGACGATTTTGGAGGCGGTCAGTACGATAAAGATGGTGGCTGATAGTTAAAAAGACTCAAGGACTTGCAGTACCTGATTATTTCAGTATATCCACATCGTACAGTACTTATCTCAATTTAGAGCAACTGCTAGCATGGAAGCTTCTACACTTGCTATCATCGCTTACAGTACTTCTACCCATACTACTCTTCATTCTGATGCTGCCTCTACAACATATATTACTAAGGCTTAAAGAGGCATGATTTCCTTAAATGCTTCAAACCTATGTGGCAATACGCGAGGCCTGTTTCCGCAACATTTCTCCTGATTTTTCTCTTCAGACGTGATTACAAAATTACATGTGGATAAAATCGTAGCTTTAATCGATGTATAAAACATTACATCTTGGTCATTTTAGAGCAAATAACGTAATTACAAGAAATGATATAATGTCTGGATAACAACTTTCTCCTCAAAAGTTTTGGATACAAGCACACTGGATATTTACCATGAATTCGTATTTTGTGCCCTTAGTTACACAAAAAAAACAGTTAAATTCAACAAGTGGAAACCCAGTATCTACCACAAACACATAGAACACCTGCCGAAATGACGTCACCTGAAATAATCTTATTAGAAAATACGGAGTGTGTAGACTATAATCAGGTTTACGACCTATACTAGAGTAGTTTGGTGAGACTGAGTAGACAGTCATAAAATGTTTTAGGACTCTTTAAATTAGCTTTTAGCGTCACTAGATATACCTCAATTTATTGAAGATAAATAAGTAAACGTGTGGTATATGCATGTATATAGTATGAGATTTTATAATTATGTAAGTATACAGTTTATGTATACACGTTTTAATAATCAGTATGGAATCTTTTTTTTTTAGTTTCTTAGTACAATTATTTATTGGCCCTCTACGGTATGCCATCTATATTCTTTAGTAATTTCTTTGTCAACAGGCGTTACTCTAGCCACTGGGAGTGAAAACAGTAATTTGGTATAACATATAATCCTAAATCATAATCTACATTTTTGACAGCTAGTAATGGGAAGAGAGCGTTAATATAGCGAGAGGAAGTGACAGGACAGAAAATGGAATTAAAAAACAAGAAAGTTGCTCGTTGCTCTTCACACACATGTCAGAGAGGAGGACGCCTCCGAAACAAATGAAGCAATAGATATACGTCGACAGGATAGGAAAGGAAACGTGTGGGTAAAACTAACGATACTGCGAGAGACATTCTGGATGACAGCAAAGGTTCAAGGCCTTTTAGAAGCTTAAGATAAATGAGCGAAAGTCCCGAAAAGAATTAAATGTCTGATGGAGAACTGAAGCTTCAAGACGCCCCTGAGGGACTGGCAAAGGAAGGGCTAGGGACTGACAAGGATGTGGCAAGGGTTTGGCAGGAACATAGGGCCACACGCGTCAACAATGGGCTCTATATTATATCTCCTCTCACTCGGCCGTGTTCCCCATTACTTGACTTCCAGCTTTTATTGCCTCTACGATATCGAATTACATACCTTTAAAGACCAGCTCTGGACACTCATCGATGTAAGCTCTCAGAGCTGAAGATTCATGTGGTTTTCTTAGACGTGTTATCAAAAGAACTGAATACAACTGAATACTAGACTAACGTTCTGACTACGGGTAATAAATATCGTCCGTAATCAAGATAAATTCAAGTTTCATTATGAACATTAAGAGGTCTAACGTTATGTATTAGCTGTTTTATTCTACTTACTTTCGTTTTATGACCACTGAGAGCGTGTGAAGTAACAGCATTCCACAGAATACACATCTTATATGAAAAAATTCCTATTCCAATGAGGCCTATCTCGAGAAGGTTTTCATACAGACCACAGATAATACAGTACAGTTAATGACCTCCGGGTAACTTGAAACCCCAGGGAGCAAGATTTAGCACTACCAGCCAACAGATATCTATCTTCCTGTTCTGCAGCACAATTTATGAAATAGTCTCCTCTATGGTTTAATTAGAATCATTTTAATAAAGTCTCTTGATGGCAAATGTTATACAACGTACGAAATAAACCTCGATATTTTTAAAGGACCGCTCCGAAAAGTAACGATTTATAGCTCAAAGCTTTTCAAGATTACTAAAGGATTTTTGAAGTGCTGAATCATGTACCTTCATAATGACTAAAATATTGGAAATCAACTTATTTTTCGGGTGAAAACACAAAACTGTACAAAAATCACAATAATTCACTTAAAAATGTCAGTACCTACACACAAAACCGCGAGTTTGGCCAAATAACTGATTAAAATAAGACAGAACAGGTGCATTCCAGCATATTCAAAGGTAAAAGGAATGAATAAGCTGGCCAGTGAACAGAGCGATGAGGCATTAGAGCAATATGAGATGTTACTATAAATAGTAAAGAATTAGTCGCATATGACAAATGTATAAGTATATAGGTGGATACATACATTCGTTTGCTTCAATAACACTGAAGAAGGAACAGTGCTGCAAAATCACCACTAGTGAAATGCACTGCATCCAGAAACATTAATGTTACCACACCTAGTACAAGAACAGAATGCCAGCTAAGGCACACAATATACTAGTAGAAATATGTATAATACATAATACAAACCCACGCATATGCATATATATATGCATGTGTATGTATATATATATATATATGTATATGTATATGTATATATATATATATATATATATATATATATATATATATATATATATATATATATATATACATACATACACACACGTGTGTAAATTATGAATTTCCCCTAACGAGAATTTCCATCTGAAAAAAATCAACACAAAAACATAATTTCTGAATCATACATGTTTGTTATGCTTCACAGCACACCTGCACAAATTGCACCTGTTGCCTCCACCTTGTATGCTCTCTCTCCCTTCCTGGTTATAAAGGCTCTACCATTTTAAAATCACGTTCATGCCATCTGTACTGCATCGTGTAGTCGTTTAACATTTCCTCCTATCTAACACTTCCAAATTATAAGCTTCCCAACCTACTTTCCTCCTGACCAAACCATCTGAAAACAATGAATCATCCTTTCACCTAGTGTACCTCCAGTTCACTCCCTTTTCAGTTCTTCTCATGCTACATCTCATTAGCGTCAATCTTTTCTTTCATTTGCATTCCGCATAAAACAATCCAGTCAAACATTCCCATTCTGAATTTAATGGACACTGTCTGCATCTACATTTAAGTATGCATTTTTATGCATCTTGTTTCACCCAATGTGTGAATCATTTTTCTCTCATCCTATCATCTGTTATGATTACTCCCATATACCTATATATTCAGCTGCTTCCATTCTTCCATCGGCCATATTTTTAGCAACTTCTCCATCTCCCGAGTTTCTGTTTACCCACACAACCTAATTCTTGCTTACATTTTCTCTTCTTTCCCCTTTCGCAAGCACTGAACTCTCTCCAAAATCTCCAGTTTCTCTTTAGTATCCCCAATTAGTATTGTATAATCTTTACACATCAACCGTTCCAAATTTCAGTCTCTGACTTCTCACATTACTCCACCTTTACACACACACACACTAAATACCTATGGAGACATAATATAGCCCTGTCCTAAAGAAGTCTTCCACCAAACCAGCTAGTCGCCAGTCTACATATCCTAACTCAAGGCCTTTTCCCTCTGCTTTAAATCATCTTACATAACCGTTTCATTCATCACAAACACTTGATCGTCAAACGATATTGAGTCCTGTGTCCTCAAACTTACTTTCCCAATCAAAACTCTATCACACATCTTTCCTGATAAACTATGAACTATTATGACCTCTAATTTTCATAGACTTTTCTGTCTTGACCTTCATACAAAGTAGCAAATGGGTTTCTCACCTGTTCCTTTGAACCTAGTTACTCAATCAGAAATACCATACAAACCCTGGTCAGCCCGTCTTCGACTACCGTATCACAATATCTCACTTAGTTATATTTTTCCTTCTATTCCTCAGTCTTAATTGCCCTCTTTGCATCTCAAGCCACTTGCACAAACATTCCCAAACATACACCAACACTTTTCACTTTTACATAGCTCAGCTCTGTCTCTCTTTTGTACCTACATTCAACACATCTTCAAAATACTGTACTCACTCCCTTGATCCAGGATTACATTTATATCAAACAGCATTACTCTGAGATCCATTTGCTCATTAACCTTTCTCTCTGCCCTTACGTTTGCATATAATGCAGAAAAGGATTTGGATATTTACAAACACAAGGACGAATCTACAGTATAATTAATTTGCATCTATAAAGCATGGTGATCCTTAACAAGATGAAACCGCAAAAATAAATTCTATGATAAACATTTGATGAAGATATAAAAAAAAATCAGTAAAAGGAAGAGATGAAATATTCCAATAAAAATTTTTACAAAACAATAACGAATTTGTAACAAAAATGTTTACAAGTGAGAACATAAATCTGGCTGCTTCGAAGCAGGTCTGCTATCTATCTAATGGATTATCTTTCTATCTTAGTTTTTTGCTGTCTGACTTTCACTCTGTTTTTCTTTTTTTTGTTCTCGCTCCTCTTTCTGGACGTGATAACTAGAACAATAAAATCTTAGTGTAGGTTACAGAAAAGTATAGTATAGTATACAAGAACACTGCATAACAATACAGTACTATTGCTCTTCAAATTACACCGACCTCTGAGACAATCACCAATAATAATAATACGGAACAATTATCTTGCGATTAACTCTTGTAGTGATTCCCCCCTCTCTCTCTCTCTCTCTGCCTCGACTCCAAATAACAAGATCAGAACAGAGTAAACATCTGCGAAGACAAATGGCTTGTTGCCCCCTCGACAGCGGCTCGAGATGCAGGGATAGCGTCAACGCGTCCATCTTGCTTAGCCTAGAGGTCGCTAAGGTCAGCCATCCAATTAGTCCCAGGTCATTTATTACCATCATTCGCAGCTATATGTCACTTCGACTCTATCGCTCCGCCGACGCCGAGATCTCTTTGTAAGCAGCTGAAGGCTTATACGGAAATGTCGGATTTCTTTGCTCGAGGCACAATGTCCTGTTGTTGTAAGGTTATATCATTTTACTGTCCTACTTCGTTATAGTCAAGCATTTCGTATATATCTAGGTGTTTGTTATTTCATATCTACGCATGTATACTTACACAACTTAAATTAGCACCAGCACATAATACATTTTCGTATTTATCCCGAAAACAATTCTGTATATTTGCCTCTATATCTCTTGTCATCTATTACTACTGAATTCTTTCCCTAAAGAAGGGAATCTAATTAAGTCTGTGGTGACAATATTTTGCTTTCTTTTCTTTTTAAAAGTGGTTTTATCTCGAGTTTGAGCAACCGATTAAGTTTACTTTGTAGTGATATGGTATCATGACGAAAAAAAAAATGGATGCATGCAAAACACAAAATCAGATGTAAAAAGAAAGGTGAAGTCATGGAAAGCCTTCTTATCATAAGATCGCAGTTTCTCCCCAGTTACTTTATTTGATGTCTTTAACAATTTCAAAAGAAATATATATTTCCTCAACTGATATATGTAATAATGAAACATCTATTTCAAAACTGCTGGTCATGACCCACGTTTTTTAAAGGTTAAGTCTTATATGAGATAAATGAAAGTAAATCACCGGTTTTTCAATACTTATGTTTGATATAACACATTGATATTTCCAAGAGTTCCCAATAAACAGAGGAAAATAAAGCTCTAAAGATGATTTCGTGAACAATTTCGGTTTTAGTTACATTCACCCAATGGAATTCGTTCCTGCTCTGTTCACCTGTAGATCAATCACATCCCACTTCAAGTAATCAATAATTATCTATTCATTAGTATGTCTTTACGTTGTTCGTACGCAGAAGTTTGAACTTCTTTTGTGCTAGTATTTTGTTCCCATAGCCGAACTTGTTTAGTAAGTTGCCTGATGATAACTTTTATTTGCTTAATAAATTTTGGATCTTATAAAGATTGGTAATGGGCATGTTATATAAATATTCTCGATTTGCTGTCTTCATTTATTCATGAGGTGAATACTATTTAAGGGTACTCTCTTCCTAAAGAATGATATAACCAATTAATATTCCGTTAAAATATACATGTCTTCCTTTATTTATACTAAATAAACACAACCAATAGCAAAATCAAACTACGTCTTCCTTACAAAGCACTTCCGTTTGTTAACATGTTGGTATGCTGTTAGGCACCCGGAACAGATGTTGCCTCGCACATCTGACTTGAGCTAACTCGGTTTTTCGTTACTGAACAAAAAAAATTCCCTGTTAAAATCGTGTAACGCCACAAGTAGGAACTTTGTTATCAGTTCAAAGATACAAATAAATAAACCCAAAGTAAAGTTTCAAAGTAAATGTTCCAATAATGCTAATTTACCAGTAGTTTCGAGAATATGTCCCATTTGTTACGAACTTACACAATTTCTATTCTTACTCAGATAATAATCTGTCTAAATATCTAGTCTCCAACTGATACATATTCTAGATATTCTATGCCTATGGCAATAATAAGTTCTTAAGTATAGTGAGTTAATAGCTTCTGTCCATACAATTGAAATATGTATCAATTGCAGACCCAAGTCTGCAGTTGATACAAATTCTAGTGACTTAAAAATATATATATATATATATATATATATATATATATATATATATATATATATATATATATATATATATATATATATATAATGCATGTACTCATATATATATAATGCATGCTCATATTCAATAATAATAAGTTCTTAAGTATAGTGAGTAAATAGCTTCTGTCCATACAATTCAAATATGTATCAATTGCAGACCCAAGTCTGCAGTTGATACAAATTCTAGTGACTTAAAATTAGTACTCCCGTAGGTACTGATTCCAGTAAACAATTCGGTGATAATATCCAGTTCGTTCATCCATCAAGATTAAGAGTTACCTGGCATTTCAGTTGGCAGGTCAGTCAATATTTATGGCATTTATTTCTTCTTTTATTTCCCTTAAATGTCTAATATAACAAACAATAAGCCTATCTTATTGTCTTTATTGTCGGAAAATGGGACGCCAAGGCAAAGCGACGAGGCCAGCCACTCATTCTGTTGAAGGACGATAGCAATGAAAACCTGTGATGTACTCAAAGTGGAATTGCATGGGATCTTAGACGAAAGCTTTCCGCGAGGATGAAGTAGAAACAATCCTATGCAATTCCTGATGCCGCTGGTCAAAGATGGCGTCGAAAGGACTGCTCAAGCATAAAGCATATAACTTTGACGCTGAGACTTAAGATTACACAGTCCACTAGTAAACTCGCTGTGCGCCTATGAGAGTGGGTGTATAAGGAACACGTAAACAAAGTTCGCTGAGTAAAATGATAAAATAATATTTTTGAGATCTCCAAGAATGAGGTTCTACAAACGAAATTAACAACAACGACAAATAAAGTAGCGTTGACTTTTTCCACGTACATAAATAACAGTCGTCCATTACATAAATAACGACAAAGATGCTAATAGATAAAGGAGTAAGGCCGAGAGCAACAAATTAGTGTACGGAATATCATGCTAATCTAGCCCTTAAGAAATAAACCTCTGAAGTCGAGTATTGCTTAGCACTACTGTCAATTTCTATGGCGATAATTTCGTCCGAACGCTGAATAACGATAAAGGTGAAATTTGACTGCAACAGTCTAATAGCGTTTACACACCTGATATACGCCTCCTTTGTGGCATCAAATTCGACTGACAATTAATGTGATATCACGGCGGCGTATTTAGAAATTAAACCGTAATTATATGGAAGTCCCTCAAGTGTATGTATCCCATACATCCTAGAAACCTTGTACTCGTGTATCTTGTTTTTTACTTCGCTAAGTGTGCTTCTGGAGTTCTTACCACTAGTATCTAAAGATATATTATGGCAATATATTAACTATTTTTGATATTATTATTAAAAAAAAAAAAAAAAAAGTCCTGTTTCGAAATTCTAATTTTGGCTTTTGTATCCTTCCTCAATTATGGTTATCATTATTTTTCAACTGTTTTTAATGGTAATTGGAATCTATGTTTCCAAGCCAGCATGTTACATTGGCCTCAGCTTATGATTGTCATACATTCTGTTGACTTCCATTTATTAGGACTCATTACAAATCATGACTAAAACTATTATCAGTAAAGGTTAACTATAAAACTGAAATAAAATGTGAACAAAGAGATCTAAGAAAAATAAGCCAAAATCTATAAAAGGATCGATGTTCCAGGGTACAAGTTTCTTGTTTGATTATGTGATTTTTATAATTGTAAAAACGTCAAAAAATAAATCACCAAATCACAATTTCAAATCTGGTAACTACTACCCGTGACCGTCAAGTCAGATCATCTATAAAATTAATCACTACCAAAGTTATAAGGACTTCTTTTCAAAGGTTGCTTATCACGTAGCACTTCGCAGCTTCCTTTGCTTACAAGCGCACAGTACATTTAGAGTTTCCATGATGTACAGCTTGGCAAGAGAGAATACAGAATATTCGTAAATGAAAAGACGATGATATACAAACACTTTTCCATTCTGCAACAGGAAAAACATACTATAATTATAATCGAATACCCCATCTCTCACTCTTGGAAGTACATATTCTTCTATCCACTTTATCACACACACACGTATATTATATATACACAAATATATATATATATATATATATATATATATATATATATATATATATATATATACATATTTTCTTTTATATGTTTTTTTTTATGTGTGTAAATTGTCAATTCTACACATGGAATTTTTCTAAATTCAAATATTAGGTGACAAACAACCTATAAATATCGAATTTATTTGAGCTTGGAAGTAACTTACCCTAAACTGAATAAAATTTAAGTCCTTCTCCAATCAAGATTCGTACCCATGCCTTCTGGAGCTGGAAGTAGTCTGGAGTAAGTTATTACCAGGGCACAGAGATTTTGTTACTAACAGGTCATTTGGGGCTTACTATGAAGTAGTATGAAGTTCATTATAACTATCCAGATATTAAAAGAAATGTTTTATGGGTAAAACAGAAGAACACAAAAAGTATTAAATAAAGAACAGTTAGGACTTCTTACGTTCCAACTAAAATAAAATGTAATTAAGATATATTGAAATTATACCACTGACGACTGCGATTGCTGTTATACCATATATAGGGTATCACTTAAACAGGATGTTATTATTTTTCTGAACGTACGATACAAATGTGCAAGTTATCAAGTTTGCTATATATATATATATATATATATATATATATATATATATATATATATATATATATATATATATATATATATATATATATATATATATATATATATAATATATATATATATATATAGCTATACACACAAATATATATATATATATATAATATATATATATATATATATATATATATATATATACATATATATATATATATATATATATATAATATATATATATAATAAACATTTAGGTATTTGCAACTCTGCAAATAATTTCTTTAGGTATTGTGGTTTCTACTGCAACTGTGTTATACGCGAAGGCACATGGGTGTGTCAGTGTCTTTCTATACCTCATTCAGCTTTCAAGTATCGGAAGTTATCTTTAAATCCTGCAAGACTAGCGCCAAACACAACAGAGACGGTCGACATCCGTTCCGACCTTATCTCCAGAGAGTTAAGTAGTCATCCACAGATCCTATACGAATATGCATATCAGTGACGCCCCCTGCGTAGTTCAGGACGTGCAGGTCATTCATCTCCTTCGGGACAGTCAGCCTGTTGCCTTCCCTGTAGGTAAAATAAGGCTGTAACTATTGGGATGCGTAACTGTGTTGACAACATCTCTGACCTCCCTGCCTGGCCGCTATGTCTGGAAGTTATGGTCTAAGAAATTCTGTGCACTTTTTCGTTTTATTTTTCCGTTACTCTTCGAAACACAGGAATTGCGCGGGATATATTGGAGAGAAACAGTGTATCAGGAGGTCGGCAAGAGAATCAGCGGTCTTTGTGCATTGAAAGAAATTGATAAAAGCCATAAAATGTTTATTTTTATGGATTCTCTTTCTTGTGTGCTCGACCAGACCGACTACAATACGCCATCTGATTGTGATCTATGGCTCACTAAACCCTACAGCCTCTCTCTCTCTCTCTCTCTCTCTCTCTCTCTCTCTCTCTCTCTCTCTCTCTCTCTCTCTCTCTTTTAATCACCTCTAGCCTTGAACTCAGACTGTTAAATAAACACACACGCTAGCGCAGTATGTAAACAATGGCAACCCGTAGGCACAAGCAGACACTAGGCTAGACTGTCATCTCAACAGCAATTTGGAAGAATAAATTAATGAGAGAAATAGCTTTGTGCCTTGCGCTTACATAAAGGCAAAGATATATACTGATCTGTAAAGTGATTCGAGAGAGCATTTGAACAATACTACTGAATTAATGATCATGAAACAATTTGTAAAGGTGTCACAGCAGACGAATTAGTTAACTTTTCGAGAGCATCATATCGCTCGCCACTGTAATCGATAAATAAAGAACAAACGGGCTCTCCTTTTCTTCTTTCTCATAAGCATCTGCTTAACCTCGTTTTGGCATTTTTCCACTTTTGCAGAGGCCGATGTAAGAAGTGATATAGAGGACGTTTCCTCTTGAAGCTCGAGTTGTATTCTTGGTATTTTTCGAACGCAGATTATCTCGAGTTTTGTCAAGAAGTTGTGAATACTGAAAACTGGCCACCTGCACAAACACCCTGACAGAAACGTGTGCGCAGATGTACGAATAGTCAATGGGCCTTGTGTCGAAATCAAAATCTGGAGTTTGTTCTACACGCTCAGTTATTCTGAGATAATAGCGAGCAAAAAAGAAACCGTGTCCCAGCATTGATAACAAATCAGCTGGCAAAATAAATATAGTTGATTAGATATAAAAGTGACATTGCACTATGCAATAATAACTTTTAATATAATTATTTGCTCTTTTTCATATATACCTATCAGGAACACGACGGGAAAACCACTAACTTTTTTATCTGTACCGTGGATTTTAGTAATATTTAAAATTCAACATGGAATCGTTCATATTATTTTATTAAGGTAATTAAATATGTTCAGATCACTAAATAAGGGGTGTTTCACTTCTTTACTCCTTTTCACTTGAGAATGAATGACTTTAAAGTGAAAATTTAGGCATCTCTTTTCACTTGACTATTTATCACATCACCGAATGAATGACTGCACCATTAAGTGACGCACTGAAAATTTAGGCATAGATATTTCTCTCTGAATATTAAAGGACTTTGTAGCTCTCTATTATATATATATATATATATATATATATATATATATATATATATATATATACACATACATATTTTATATATATAAACGTATATATATACATGCATATAGATATATACTATCTGTGCATATATAGATATATATATATATATATATATATATATATATATATATATATATATATATATATATGTAATTCTAATAGCCACAATGCCCTCTTAACTTCTCGAATTCTTCGCGCTTTTTTGGATATGCTTGTAACTACGAAGCCGTAACATCCAAACACAAGGAATTGAAGAGACTGTGACTGCCGGTCGCGGGAGACGGACCCGCGTCACCATAACCACAGGGAGGTCCCGTTGCCGACCTGACCACGAGAAGGATAAAAGTCTATTACCTCTCGTACATACATATACCTGTCGTTTTCAGATATATTTATTAGAGCTGGAATAGACCCATCCTCACCATCATAGCCAAGTGGGCATTCGTTTTTATTGCTTTTTAGCCTGAAATATATATGCAGAATCTACTGGTCACTTTTACCAGACACATATGTAATTCTAATAGCCACAATGCCCTCTTAACTTCGTCTCCCACGACCAACAATCACAGTCTCTTCAATTTCTTGCGTTTGGATGTTACGGCTTCGTAGTTACAAGCATATCCAAAAAAGTTGACTATTAGCCCCGGTAACATCAACAATTTCGACTTTTGTAAAGATTTGCTGGCATATCATATGAATCAGCTTTTTCAAGCATGGTATCTGAATGACAAATCCTCTGTATATTGTAAACTAGTGAAACTTGATACATATCTATATACAGTACTATATATATATATATATATATATATATATATATATATATATATATATATATATATATATATATATATATATATATATATATATATATATATATATATATATAATTACATATATATATATTATATATATATATATTTATATATATATATATTTATATATATATCATTTTTCTGACTTCCTTTAATGACATCATTTTTTCTGGGCCTATTTGCCTAACTGCTTATATAAAATATACTGAACTAGACTAACAAATTTCACGTCTATTTTTGTAATAAACAGAATATAATCATAATTACACACACACACACACACACACACACACACACACATATATATATATATATATATATATATATATATATATATATATATATATAATGTGTGTGTGTGTAATTGATTATATTCTGTTTATTACAAAAATAGACGTGAAATTTGTTAGTCTAGTTCAGTATATTTTATATAAGCAGTTAGACAAATAGGCCTAAGTGTCATTAAAGGAAGTCAGAAAAAATGATAGGGGCATTATCATGTGTAATTTCCGGTTTCTTTTATTGCTACCTAGGCCTATCATTTTGATACCTCTTATGAAATTAACTGAATATATAACGCCTATTTTTGTTATTTCTTATTATCTAAGCTTCTAAAGAATTAAAATTAGCAAGAAGTTCAACATTAACTTAGTTCATGTTAAACGCCAGCAGTGAAGAAGACGACTACCACGCTCAGCAGTGGAGAATGTCCCCTACTCATCGCAAAAGATGACTTTCTTCCAGAAATCGTCGGCCACTGGATAATAATGTAACAAACCCTAGCCCTTCTTCTTTGTGTTTCTCTGTTATGAAAGGTTTCTTGGCAGGAATATGATGAAATAATAACTTGGCCTCATGTAGCCTGTTACGGATGGTTTGGGCATCACCTTGAAGGGAGAGCATAATGTTCTCTCTCTATAGCAACAACGGTCGTCAGGCGTTAACCGGAGCTCCTTCAATGATCATCCGATGAAGATCTTGAACAGTAGTGCAACCATGGGGCCGTCCTCCTTTTTTTCGAAAAATTTTTTTATTCTCTTCTTTCTCTCTGTTGTCGTATCCATATGTACACGGTTGTTCAATTTACGCCAAGCTGCCGAGCAATATCCACGATAGAAACATTAGTCCCATGCAAGCTAGTGATTGATGACCTGTGATATAATGTGGTGCGGCTGAGTCTCTTATCCAACTTATCAGTGCAAGTGACGAGACAGTTTAACTTTCCTGCCCGAGTGTGGCGTCACATGATAAAATGCTGCGTTATGAGATTTTTTCTTGTTTGTGTTTTTGACAACGATTATGGTAAATTGTTTCTTCTTTATTTATATAATAATATCGTTGATGGTTATTCAATATTATTTCATTTGTTATATGCTTTTATTTGGATTCGAACTACAATATATACGTTCCTTCTTTGACTTTTCCACAAGCATCTGACGAGAAATTTTTCAAAATGTTTCGTCAATTTTCCTAAAATGAATTTTTCACTCACCATTCTTTTTTATATTGTTAATCGTAGGATAAATAACAAAAATCGAATAAGAAAAGCATATTTCATTTTATATATCAAAAGAATAAATTACTGTTAGGTGAACGAAAACTTCTGTAACTGTTGCAATACATTTTGACTGAGTGTACCTATACGTGCGAGATAAGAAATTTCCTTTTAATAAATTATATTAAGAGAGAAAGGAAAGACTCTTCCTACTTGCCCAAATTTATCAATGGGCTGCCGATGGAAGACACTTAAGGATTTTATTGTCCTAACTTTGGAATGATTGTCAGTCAAGTCGAGACCAGACAATGGAAAGCCGGTGTCATTCTTAAGCCTTTTTTCTATTAATGTTTAGATTTTTCTCTGACTGGTAGACGGATTTGCTTTGTCAAAGGTAAGAAGTTAAGGATAAGATTATTTAATGACATTATTGACTGAAGATAATCTCATAAAAATTTAGGCATTTCATTTTTCCAAATTAGCGAAGCCTCTCATATGGCTCAGCCTATACATATCCAACTTTTTGCAATGTTAATATTTTACATTGAGTATACTCTTGAAGCACGTATGTACAATACATAAATATATATTATATATATATATATATATATATATATATATATATATATATATATATATATATATATATATATATATATATATATATATATATATATCAACCGCCACGGTAGTTGGCAGTTAGTAAATCCCCGGCAACCCGGAGTCCACGCAAACGCCAACTTTGGCCCAACTTTGGCCCTCTCTAACTCTGGAAATATTCAGCCGACCGGGATGAACATCTGACTTTAGAGGTTTCCCACTAAGTTTTCTAACCGTGCCAAATTTCATCGCAATCCGTTGAGCCTTTCCGGAGATCCAGATATCGATTTTTGGTGTTCAGGGGATATGGTAGGGGGTGGGTGGGTGAGGGCCCTAACATACCTGTGGAGCAATAACGGTAAAAGATACAGCCGTGAAACTTAATTATCTGAAAGCTCGTATTCTGGAGGGGTGCCTTTCGGGGTTTGTTTTTTGAAATAATGAATTTTAAAGGTACAGTGGGACATTCAAAGCAGCCGCCAAAATTCAAATTTCCTGATGCTCAGGTATGTCCTGCTCACAACATTAGAAGAGATGCTGTTTCCTTAATGTGTGAATAGCAAGTGGTATTAGGAGAAACTGGCTGACTTACTCTCAATTTTCTATCTATCTATCTACACAATACTAAAACTCCCCCTCTCCTTCCCTTCCTCCTACCTCTCCCCCTCCCCCTTCCCTTTCCCTCCCCTCTCCGAGCACAAGATCAAGTGTTAATTTAGCTGTCCTCCCCTTCCCTTTCCCTCCCCTCCCCAAGCACATGATTAAATGTTAATTTAGCCGTATCCTCCCCCCTCCTTCACTCTTCCCTACCCCCTCCCCTCTTCCCCCCTCACCTTCCACTTTCCCTCCCCTTCCCTCTTAGCTTGAGTCCCATCTCTTTAGATAAAATTCATGCAGCGATTTGACTATGAACGCTTCATCTTCGTATTCTAAGTCTATCAAGTATTATTATGATATCCAGGAGAGAGGTAAACAGCAGAGGTGGTATAAAATTACCCTGGAGACCCCTGTATTTACTTCAAATTCACCTGACGAGGTTTCACCACCATTTACTTGGTATCCACCTTCTACACAGATACCACCATGCATGTGCGGACTTGGTTTGTAAATCGACCCTGGCAATTGCTATCAGCACCAGGCCACACTAATGACAAAAATTCATATACATTCAGTGCACAATTACAGTTTAGCCGAATACTCATTCTGCGAATTCAGCATAAAAGCTCATATTCTGCGAATTCAGCATAAAAGCAAGTACCTTTACATAGTTAAGAGTACATACTTATTTCTTCTTTACTGACGCTGGACTTCATGAAACGAAACCTATAAAACGAACGACTGAAACATACTACAGAGCTTTTCTTAATTCTCTTGCACCTCAATGCTGCATTCTATTTCCCATTTTGTTTTTTTTATGTAGTTTGCGACAAGTAACTATTAGTAACCAATCGAATGTATTTTAATATTTGCCCATGTCCACTGAGAGGATTTGCCCATGTCCACTGAGAGGATTGAAACGTTCTGATTTCTTTTTGTAAACTGATTACTACGTTAATCCCATCTAATAATAAGTAGAATGCTCTTTTTTCTGTCTCCCTGTTTCTATTTCTGTGGGAAACAATCTTAACTAATGAAAAGGAATGTTTCTGCCTAGAGCCTAAAATAAATGTAAAAGATGGTCCTGTTTCTTGATGATTGTGTAAATGTGATATAAACACAGTAAGTGACTATTCACTAGTGCACTTATTTATACTCAAAAGCACCTATAAACCTATAAAAATACTACAGAGAGAGAGAGAGAGAGAGAGAGAGAGAGAGAGAGAGAGAGAGAGAGAGAGAGAGAGAGAGAGAGAGAGAGAGAGCTTGTAGTGTAACAACGACTTTCATCAAGAAAGCATGAATCAGAATTAACTTTAAATGGTACCACTGATTTAATTGTGTCTAATTAACCAGGTACATAAAAAATTGATTCAAGCATTTTCATGAGCAATAAATTATTTACCAAATCGTGGAAGTCTCCGACCTTTAACTGAGTCAGATTTTTACATTTTGGGAATCAAGAATGACATTATCACGCCTCTTCCTCTCTGGTTGCTTTTCAATATTTATGGCATGATGAAAATTTCAAGAATATGTTACCTTGAAAAATGTAAGGTCGGAAATTTCACTGGCACAATCTGAACTCTGCTTTTAATGAAAACGACCACTGAAGATAATTTTACATGGTGTTTTATATATGATGGCTAATTCAAGAACTTTTTTGGTTTGCTAATGTTTCCCTTTTATCTAAAAATTCCCTTCCCTTTCGCAACGCTAATAAAGTCAGGATTATATAATTTTTCGTGAAAATAAAAGAAGAAAACCAATTGATATTACATCTCTAGTATAAGATTGGAATGACACACTGCACCTTTACTACAAGGAATGATACGCTAGCCGTGCATTAATTGGGAAATGACACTGTACGCAGTTTCAATGAGAATAACAGTGTACCTAAATGCTCCTTTTCTGTATTATTCCTACCAAACCGTATCTGGGTTTTACGACTTCCGGCATCATCATCTCGACTCAGGATGAAGAGGAAAGGTGGATTGAATAAATTTTTATAATTCGAGGAAGGGTTCTGATCAAGTGACAGGAAGGAATGCACGGCCTGAGATAATGATTTTAAATTCAATACGTAAATGTAGTTGTTTACTTTTAGTTTTCTTGGATCATCTTTACCAAGAACTAAATTCGAGAGTTTCGCGTTCTGACAGCAAATGAAATCCCCCAAGATAGTGGATGGTGCTGGGATTTATTTCTCTTTCCTGTGGCTTTCTGTAATATAGTGCCGGTATCACGAGAAACTGTTAAGAAACGTTTGTAAAAGAATTTATGGTTATAGTGGTTATGCTGAGTTTTTCAATTAGATGGTCAGCCAGTAATTATAATCCGGAATTAATTGTTGCTATATATAGTTGTTGAAATATGACAACACTACAGAATAAGCGCCAGTAAATGTTTTTATCGTTTGTTTCAATGCTTCTGAACCAATGCACATTAGCGGGCACAGTTTTTACCGTAAAAGAAAAAGAATTCTATATCATCACTACCACTGGTTCGCATGTGCGTATATTTGTAAGCGTTTAGTGACTATTTCTACAAATTTTTGTTAATATCCTTTAATTTACTTGTAAATGAACACCTGATACCAGCTTAAGGTGCACATCTGAACAAAACGGCAGGGGCGATACGGCCATTTTATAGCGTCAGAAGGCAGTATCATTATTTAGGCATAAATGGACAAATATCTAATCTACCTTACGAACAGAAACTGTTTTTCATCCATCTAGACGAACTTGCATGGCACATCTATTCTAAACATTTCAATTCATCATTATTATTATTATTAAGGTAGTTTAACCAGACCACTGAGCTGACTTTCAGCTCTCATAGTGCTGGCCCGAAGGATTTGATTAAAATACTAGGTCTAGGCCTGAAGTCAAGCGCTAGGACCCAATAGATCATCCGATACTAAGATGAATGAATTAAAATGAAATTAAAAACTGCACATAGGCACATGCTCTCATACAATAAATACATTTACTCAGACATCCTTACATACATACTAAAACGGTATATTAAAATTCAGAATTTCAATTCATCAAAACTTATGTACTGTGTTAATCTATACCGGTTATTTATCTTTAAAAAAATAAGTACAATAAAAAATTCATCGTCGCAGTTAATAAAATTACCATTCATTTCACAACAACCTCCTAAAATTTATTAACTGCATTCATCATATATCATTTCAGTTTTATCATTAGTCGCCTCTAAAACCAAGAATGTAAGGATCTGTTAAGGAATCGAAAATTACTAACTCTTTCCTCAAGTGCAGCAGCACCTCTCCATTAACTGACAGACGAAACGAACTGTATTTTCCGATTATACAGAAATATTAGTCATTTGTTACAAGCCGCCACTAATCAGACTGATAAACGCCATTCTCGCTTTTAGAAAACATTGACCTATACTTAAGCTGAAAGGCAGTGGTCAGGTGTTCTGAAGTTTAATTCAAATCAATGAATAATTTCCATAAAATCTAAATACCAATAACGTTTCGCTACACAAGCAAATAAATATGCACAACTCAAACGTAATGGAAGAACTTTTGATCATCCTTTCCTGAGTAGTAAGGTGAAAGCATATATACTTTTTCTTTGTTGCTGGCTCTCCTTCAGTTCAATCTAATCAGAATTCATAATAAAACTCTTATTACCTAAGCCACAGAGGTCAGTAAATCTAAGAGAGAAATTTCCACTGAGATACAATACCAAAATACGAGGCCACCTGAGAGGCTGCAATTGCCGCCTCAATCTGCTCGGCGACATTTCTGCCATCGAGTGAACGATAAACAAATACTCTTGGCCTCATCCTATAATCCTCAGAGAAAGACACGAGTACACAGCCTGTAAATAAAAGTCAGCTAGAGATGCGAACACAAAGCGAGAGTCGGACAAGGAGTAAAGAAATTAGAGAAAGAAAATAAAAGGAGAAAAAAAAAGATATGTCAATACACCCGCCAAATCGACGTTCCCGAGATGCAGCTCTTACCCAATTGGCGTTTGGGGATAGAAGGTCTCGAGGATCGCATAGTTCTGCTGTGTTGAAATTTTAACTTAACCTAATTTTGTAAATACATTTAATATAATTTGGCCAAGACAAATGGGGGAAAATTTGACAAAGGCTCGGGTGTCATTATTTGAACGGAAACAATGAGAAATTCGCCCGTATAAAAAAGGCGATAAAAAGAAGGGTTAAGACAGATTGTTGTCTCAGGGGGTGACTGGCGGCATTCACTACCTTGACGTCATTAATTCATGATCACGTTTTACCAATGTTTACATGTATTTACCAAGATTATCTGACCAAGCCTTAGGCGGTGTGAGAGGAGGAGGAGGAGGATAGTTCTATTCACTCAGGGAGGAGGATGGGAAAGGGGAAGGGGAGAGACGGGATGACGGGGGGAGGGGAGGGGAGAAAAGGGGAGATAAGAATAATTATTGTCTTTCCTCGCACAGCCTTTTCAGTCAAAGAGGAATCATTCATTTGCATTTCTATCGCGCTTCTTTGTTCTTTTCGTTGGAGAGCCTTTTTCTCTCCCATCATCCGACTCCTCTAAATATTTTCTTCCTTCGGAAAAGTAAACCGACGGAATATTTATCAGATGCCGGGAGAGAAACTTTCTGGTCTTATTCGGCGCAGGTTTCGTCATACTGACCTCGCATGCATCTTGGAGCGGATTCCTCTCGTGTGTTTATTGTGATGATAATCTGTTACCAAGTCACGGGAAGCTTTACAATACAATGATGCGCTTGTCCGCAGGCATGTGTATGTTTACTTAATATCTTTGTTCTTAAAAAAAAATATGAAAATTACCATCGACGGTTTCTGGTAAAACAAAAAATTAACAAAAAAAATTTTATCTAAACACGTAATCATTATTACTATATCTAATTTAGCAAATCCTGAAAAACTGATTTTCGGGGAAATCACTGAATGAACCTGATTGTACAGAACATGAATGGAACTGTTTGTGCATATCTATGAACTTGCATCATCAAAGTCAACAAGTAAGATGTGACTTGAAGTCACCTTCAATTTGCCTTTTGTTTATGGTTGTGGACACGATGGACAGAGTAAATTTTAACCTTTTATTTTTTTACTTCATGGTTTGTTAATAGGTTTTGACTGCTTTTGTTTACTTTCTGCAGTTTTTATCAACTTTAACTTCATGACACACAGGGCATATCACTGAACATACGGAGAAAAACATGATAAATTAGTGCTTTTTTAAATCATGCTAGAAAATAGCTCTGGTGGTCAAACATCACACACAACTGCATATTTTTCCTCTAATATATTTCATTTTCCAACTCTCCCTCCCACCATAACTTCTACTTATCTTCCCATTCATTTTCCTGGAACAGAATTTAAGGCTCTACGGGTAAAACTGATTTATTACTTGTCTTTATTTGTCCTCCACATTCAAACTTGCTCAGACAGTTTATGCTTTTACTCTAACGTAAACCTCTGGAATTCGCTAGCTTTGACTTCTGCAGCCACAGGAAAGTGTCACTTATATTATTATTATTATTAAAGTAGTTTAACCAGACCACTGAGCTGACTTTCCAGCTCTCATAGGGCTGGGCCAGAAGGATTTGATTAAAATACTAGGTCTAGGCCTGAAGTCAAGCGCTAGGACCCAATAGATCATCCAATACTAAGATGAATGAATTAAAATGAAATTAAAAACTGCACATAGGTACATGCTCTCATACAATAAATACATTTACTCAGACTTCAAGAATAGTAACTGGTTGGTTGTATATCAACACATCAAATAAATAAATGTTTGCATCTGCCTAAAAACAAATATGAGAACAGCGATGACGCCCTTGTCTCCTGGCTTGAAGGACAGCTATGGGGATTATTATTATTATTAAAATAGTTTAACCAGACCACTGAGCTGACCATCCAGCTCTCATAGGGCTGGCCTGAAAGGATGGAATGACAAGTCTAGGCTAGAAGCCTAGCACTGGGACCTAATAGGTCACTTGTCAATGATGATAAACGAAAATGAAAATGAAATTAAAAGCTGTAAAAAGCATACGTTTTCATACTGGAACACACTCACACAATAAATACATTTAAACTCATGCTCCCATACATACTCACTAAAAGGTATATTAAAATTTAAAATAAATTAAGTAAAATCATAAAATTTACTTGTTTTAAAATTCATTACTGATTGATTGTTTTTTTTCTTATATTTTCCAATTAATTTGCAGCTTCTCATGAACATTAAAATGGGTGCTATTGAGAACGTTGAAGATTCTGACAAAATTTCTTCTATCGGTCTATTTCTAAAATTTGATAATCGCTGCAGGTTATATTTTGGACATTCACACAGTATATGCTTAACTGTTATCAGCACATTACAATCTGGGCATTTGGGAAGAGGGCCACATGGACTGTTCATTAAGTGTCCATGTGTCAAACAGTATGGCCTATTCGAAGACGTGTCAAATTACTTGTGCTTGTCTCTCTTTTGATATGACGAATTCCATTTTCCAACACTGGATTTTATCTGTTTTAATTTATTATTTTCAGGTTCTTCGTTCCATATATTTTGCCATTTTTACAATGACTGTTTTTATATATTTTGTATAGTCACTGATAGGGATGTCTACATTTGTTCTTGTCATGTAGACTGCTTCTTTAGCTTTTATCAGCCTCTTCATTTCCTTAATCCCTACATGGGCAGGGATCCAAATATTTCAATATTTTTCCCTTATTATACACTTTATGGGAGTGAGATTTTTATATGTTGCACAATATTATTTTGGGATTATAGCTTTGAATAGCTTCTATAGCACTTCTGGAGTCGCTATAAATTACAAAATTATTATATGAGACTTCTCTAATTATTTTTATGGCCGATACTATTGCACATAACTCAGCTGTATATACAGAGGCTTTGTCTGGGAAAGAGAACTGATACGTTTTGTTTTGGGATACCGCAGCATATCCCACTCCGTATTGTGATTTAGATCCGACAGTGTATATTGCGTAATGTGGACCTTTTCGGATTATATGCTCTACTGCATGTTGTCTTTGGTATTCTGGAGTATATGGATGATTTTTTGATAAATATTTCAAGTGTGTACAAATTTTCATTTTATTCATTGTCCAAGGAGGGCAATTTTAACATTACAGGTAATTGTATATACATATTTAGCGACTCAAACAATCTTCTAGCCCTAATTGGGAAAGAAGGTGGATGATTGTTTATAAACATCTCTTAATCCAAATAATTTTTTGGTTGGAGAATCATTTGTCTGAATTCTCAGAGCACTCTTCATCGTTACTAGCTCTCTATGGAGAGACAGAGGTAGTTCACCACATTCAACTTGTAAAGATGATGTTTTCAGAGTAGAGCAAAGAACTTGGTGATGTTTCTTTAATTAACAAGCTTTCAGGTGTGTATGGAACTGGACATCTAGTCACTTCTTGGAATTCAATTAGTGGGCCTTCATGTCACTGACATGATCCTAGAATTCAAAACATTAGTAGTAGACGACATCAGAACTTTGCTCTTTTAATAAAAAAAAAGATATACATAATACATACACATATGTATAATATATATATATATATATATTTTACTAGCTGACCAACCAGGCGCTGCCCGGGGAAACTCTGAATGACAGTCTACGGGCAGAGGGAGGGAGGAGGGAAGGGGGAATGGGGGGAGGGGAGGGAAGAGGGGAAGGGGAGGGGAAGGAGGCTGGGAGGAAGAAGGGAAAGGGAGAGAGGTTTGTGCTGACAGTCCGACCTACAATTCTACTCTTTTCATCCTTCAAACAGTCACTGGTGAATTGACATATTATTGAGGTGACTGTCCCTTTTATTCAAGTGTTACTGTGCTGAGAGACCCTTTTATCCAGGTATTACTGTGCTGTATGTCCCTTTCATCCAGGTATTACTGTGGTGACTGTCCCTTATATCCAGGTATTACTGTGGTGACTGTTCCTTTTAACCAGTTATTACTGTACTGACTGTCCAATTTATCCAGCTATTACTGTAGTGACTGTCCCTTTTACCCAGGTATTACTGTGACGACCGTCCCTTTTATCCAGGTATTACTGTTCTACCTGTTGCATTTAACTAGGTATTACTGTTCTGTCCATCCCTTTTATCCATTCATTACCGTTGTGGCTGTCCCTTTTATCCAGGTATTACTGTTCCATCCGCACCCTTTACCCAAGTATTACTGTGCTGTCTGTCCCTTTTATCCAGGGATTACTGTTATGACTGTCCCTTTTATCCAGGTATTACTGTGGTAGAATCTGTTGCCTATTTACAGCAATTAAGGCATCTAGAACTAATTCCCAGCATTCAGTCAAATCCCCGCTGCAGAATATTCTTCAAGTCACTGATACTATTAAGTCGAGAGATGCCATTTATTCTTTTGCTGTTAATGTTAGCCTGTAAACTGTAAATAAACTAACATCTACTCAATCAAAGTATCCCTCTGACGACCTTCAACTCTTCATTCTCTTTTGATTTATGGTTTGCAGCCCCATTAGCAAATGCTAGAACTAGGCCAGAATTATAAAATTCCGGCCGCAAATCGTAACAGCTTTCACATTATATTTCACCGAAGAACTGAAAAATGTGAGAAATGTGAAAGTAAACAAAAATGGGAGAAAACATTAGCTTAAAAGTATAAATCAGAATATTTTAATCATGCGGAAATAATTGTGGAAAGAGCTGAATATATGTGTTAGGAGGAAGGACTGGAGGACCTGGATGGGTGGTGCGGAATAGTTATAGGAAAAGGAGTGCCTGAATATCCGTGAAGCTGACAGTGCATGCGAGATGGACTATGTTACTTAGTGTGTGAGAGCCTTCTGGGTAGGGGCATGAAGTGGCTAATGATTTGGATATCTTACGCATATACGGTTCACTCATAATTCAGAAGCTGAAGAATGACTGTGCAGTGACCATTGACTTGTTGTCTGTGATTAGTTCTTGGCCTTCCCCATGAAGAAAAGCAATAACTAGCTTTTTGTGCTAATTGTATCTTACAACTATGCATAGGAACGTTTGGTTGTCATTCTTATGCTGCACTATGATGAAGTACTATCTAAATGAATGACTCACAACGAAATCCATGAAGACACTGTCATCACACCTGATAAGGATTCCTCTCATTATTTCACAAGTAAGAAATGGGTTGCATTCCAGCGAGGCAGAAGACAGTACAAATAACCATAATTAAGACATCCAAAATCGTCAGCCAAAAAGGAACACATTTAATCCATTGTATTGTTTTAGATAACTGATGTTCAACTGTCCAACACATTAACGAGACTTCAGGCATCAGTCCTGGCTAAGAGCACACTGTTTTGTCTGATATACTGGGAATGAGCTATCTTCTAGAGAAGTACACAAGTGACCGACACTATAACAGAACTTAGCCGCAGTTCAAACTTATAGTACACTTTTTACTCAATGATAATTTCATCCAAAACAATTTCTGAAGGAGACAGGCATAATTTCACCACTTTGAACCTGAAGAGCAAAATTTAGAACAAGCAGCGCTGACAACATGATTCTCCACCAAGAAAAAAATTAAAACATGTAATGTGTGTGTGTGTGTGTGTGTGTGTGTGTGTGTGTGTGTGTGTGTGTGTGTGTGTGTGTGTGTGTGTGTGTGTGCGTGTGTGTGTGTGTGTGTGGTGAAAATATCACCACCAAAGAATTCATTTATCAGGTCCCAGAAATCCTTCAAGTTTTTTTTTAATACTACGGTAACTATCTTGAATTTCAAGAAACGCTTTTGACAAGACAACACCTGCAAATTCGATTCATCTTTGAACAAGAAATATAGATTTATTGTCATTTCTGAACAAGGGTAAGACTAGTACATTTTCTTTTCTAAAAATTAACTATTTTTACAAGTACTACAAATAAAAAAAAGGGGGGGGGATTTGTTGAGACACACACATTTGCAATTTGTTTTCAATGGTTATTTAATGAATGGTAACAGAGGGGGAACTTAATTCTTATTCACACTCATAAGAACTTACTGTTGGTATGATTTAATGCAAATTGAAAGTAAAACAGTCACCGGCTTTTAAGACTAGCTTCTTTATTGATGATAATGTTGCAGCTCTACAATGGGCAAGAAGAATCCCACTATGTTTGACTAAATTGTATTTGCTTAGCCACTAACGTATTTAATTGGAGGAAGGTGATCTTGGGGGAGGACTTCAAGATTAGCCTTGGGTGAGGTTGCTGCACTGGACAGTGCTGGATTCCCAAGTTGGAAGGGCAATGGAATTTTTATGGTTTGACCCCACTCACCCTGTATTTTCCCCATTTGTCACAGATAATAGGCAGGGTGCCCTCTCTGTTGGGATTAGAAAGAAAAAAAGAGCAACCAGCATTTCTCTACACAATGTACTAGACGTGCTCTTCTCCAGTGAACAAGGGCTAAGAAATTACAGGCTGACAATTACTAGAAACTGAACATGATAGAATGCTTAGTAAATGGTCAAACCATTAATGTGGCGTAATACACATCAGAACTGGAACAGACATAAGAAACAATTATGATGAAATGCAGAGGAAGGCTGCGAGTGGACAAGCTCTCTGTCAATCCCACTTCAATAAAATGGCACTCGCCAAAGTGGCTTACTGTAGCTTCAAAATCTTGCATCTTCCCCCTGGCTTCTATTGATTTCGTCCGACTTCTAGTTTCCTAAACTCAAATCCCACTATGTACGGTCACCATTTTGGGACTCAATATTGAAGTTACCAATGAAGTGGAGGAGTATCTGAAGGCCCAAGATACAACCCTCTAATACACGACGGTGCATCAGTGCTCGAACATTAGTGGGCCACATACTGTATACTGAAGCTAAGGGAAACAAATTTAAAAAGTAAGGCAAGTATGTCTTGCTTTTCTGACGTTTTATGAGTGAAGTCGAGAACTTTTTGAATAACCCTCGCATATATATATATATATATATATATATATATATATATATATATATATATATATATATATATATATATATATATATATATATATATATATATATATATATATATATATATATATATATATATATATATATATATATATATATGAAATAATCAACACACACTCACGTGTGGAACAGAAATAAATTTCTGACTCACATCAGGATCGAACCCAGGTCTTTCAATTGAAAGGCAAGGGTGCTGCCCACTAAGCCATACAAGTCATAAAAGAAGTTGGAACCCGAGGGCACTCAAGGAATTACCTGGGCAAGCTAACTGCTTGCATACCAGCGTGTTTTCCCCAACTTCCCGACTCAGCAATGACCCAATTGACAGCATTTCATTCGAATTATCCCTTCTGGGTGAATAAGATAGAAATAATCAACACACAATCATGTGTGGAACAGAAATGAATTTCCGACTCACATCAGGATCGAACCCAGGTCTTTCAATTGAAAGGCAAGGGCGCTGCCCACTAGGCCATACAAGTCATAAAAGAAGTTGGATCCTGAGGGCAACTGCACTCAAGGAATTACCTGGGCAAGCTAACTGCTTGCATACCAGCATGTGTGTGTGTGTGTGTATATATATATATGCATGTATACACACAAACACATTACACATGCATGTATGTATATGTGTGTGTGATATGTCTCTTAATGTGCATAATGTACATACTCGGAGAGCAAAATAATACAACGCAAAAATAACAATCTATTCTAGTTTTTTTATCACTGTTTCTATAATTTTCAACTTTCTATGTATGTACGAATTACTAAATTATTTGTACCTTGAAAGAATGAGAGGAATGACAGAATTAAAGTTGGAGGAATGACAGAATTAAAGTTGGGAGTGAGAAGTAGGAAAACCTACATTAGTAACATAAGAGACTAAAGGTGAAGAGAATTACTAAGCAAAATGCAGTCAAGATTGAGAGAGAGAGAGAGAGAGAGAGAGAGAGAGAGAGAGAGAGAGAGAGAGAGAGAGAGAGAGACTAAGCGGATATGACAAGCGGGTTCAGAGTTAACAAAGACCTTCGTACGAGCTGAGTGGTGAAAGGTAGGAATACCCAGATAGGCGAGTAAGAAAGAAGTAAATTAAATGAAAAGGACAATAGCATATAATGCTTACCAGAGAGAATTAGCAAGAGGAGAAATGATTCAAGAAATCGGCTGAGTGATCAGCAGAGCACAAAAGAAAATCAGAGGAAACTCCCCTGGGAAAAATATTTGGTGCAACAGACGAGGGAGGCTGACGAACAGATTCAATAAGTAAGTGGAAGTAAGGTAAATATGGAAAGAAAAAGGAATGAAAACAAACAAAACAGGAAAAAACATGAGTGACAACTGATGTAAAGAACATGGTAGTAAGATGAATTACGAAAATGAGAAAAACCGATATAGAGTAAAATGTAATCTAAATTAAACTGGTCATTGCGCATGAGAGAGAGAGGGAGAGAGAGAGAGAGAGAGAGAGAGAGAGAGAGAGAGAGAGAGAGAATGTCTTCCCTTCCCTGACGTTTCCGGCTAACAATCAAACGTGAAAAAGTTTACCTCATTCTCACATCCCCTTGACACTTCCCCTTCGCCCCCCCTCCCTTTCCCCCAACAAAACAACCGTCATTCAGCATCCCTACCCACCAACCCACCACCACCCACATACATCGGCTCCTACGTTTCCATAGTTACCGGTTGTGCCGCGAGAAACGGATGATTCCCTGTAACGACGTGCTTGGATTGCGTTGGATCCCAAGGTGGTCATTTCCCACGCCTGTAGGGCTACACGAATCGAAGCAGAATTATACGAAGTCATTCTTAAATAATTGTTCCTTTGCACTTGATTTAGTAATGGTTTTCTTTTAAATTATACTTTATGAGAAAATGCTTCCATTTCTGTAAGTAATGATGAACTTACGCCATAAACCAACCAATTAGTACATATTGATATTAAATTTCGTACACATCGCACGACTAAATCCACATGTGCACAAAAACGCACGCTCAACTATAAAATAATTAATGTCACGTTACAATTCCTCTGTAGTAACTTACAATGAAAGAAATTATATCTGTCTCATTACTCTGTTTATACCATATCACACGACATTTTGAAAAGACACTTGTTCATGACATTAGTCCTCAGAGCCAACTTCCCCATGAATCGTCTTTTTAAAAATTTAATGAAAAAAAAATGTTTTGATGATTAAACAGGAGAAAATACTTAGCAACATATGCTTAACAGCTTGACACGGACCAGGATCAAGAATTCCTTATAATATCTTTTAAGAATTACCCTGAACATTAGAGACAACTTTTTCCTGCAAATCTGACAATGATCATCTTTCCTTGCAAGAATGCAAATGAAGGGGATCCAATACACAGAGTAAGGCGAAGTCTGATAAGAAGGGTTACAGTAACTCAGTTCTCCTGAAATATATATTAAATCTGCAATGGACACAATGCTCCAAATATATTATTTCATCATCGATCAGTGTGTGAGTATTTGTGCAGTATTATTTTGTAATAATTTACGAATGAATAATTCTGAAGAATAACACCGTAAATTGCGATGACGAATTGTAAATCATGCTGCTTGATATCCAACGGAAGGATATAACAATGAAAATCCTCAGTGGAAATGAGCGCAGCCACTTTAGGAGTTCGAGACTTATTGAACGCTTCAGTGATATTGCACATATCTCAGGAAGCTTGCTGGAGATAATTTTGTTTTTATTTGCTTGGATGATTTTTTCCCCTGCTTTAAGTCACAGCATTTGTAACTAACAAAAATTATACAGCAATAACGATATAATAGTGAAAAAGATCATTCTTATCATTCCAATCATGAAAAGCACCAACGTTTTCTGTAAAGTAAAATGGGTGCGTGAATGTGTGTATATAAATACATTATATATATATATATATATATATATATATATATATATATATATATATATATATATATATATATATATTATATATATGTGTATATATAAATTATATTTATATATACATACATACAAACATATATATATACATATATGTGTAACTGAAAAGTATCATTCCCTCCTGAATTTAATCCACTCTTCCCTTCTTTTGACATTTCATGTCACATGCATGTGCGCGTAAGTTTATGCATGTGTGTGTGTGTATATCTGAGTTGATAAGACAAGCTGTTCATCTTATCTTTAATATGACAATAGGAAAATATCTATAACAACAAATTGTTTATTCAATTCTGATACGCTATACAGTAGTATTCCTATCACTGTTTAGTAAAAACTGAGAAAATAATACAGAAATTCAACAGAAACCTCAATTTTATGGTATTCCATAATTTTTTCCAAAAAAGGAGTCCAGAGGACTGGAAATACAAAAACCGCTAGTAACATGGGGTCTCCTTGTTCTCCCCAAAAAGAAAAAAATATGCTGACAGTCATCATCATTATAGTTGCTGGCACAAGTGTCCCGTTTAAAGTCATTTCATTTGTGCGATAATGACGGAGTCATAAATACATCTAATTAGTGGATCCGTACAAAAAATGCGGACAACAATGATGAACACAAGATAAAAATGCATATAACAATGCTGAAACTTGTTGGCGTAACACCTGTCGAATTTCCTTTACAGGTGCGTCACCTTTAGAGTGTAGTGCCCCACAGAACAAGTGCTAATGTTGCCAGAGGCTGCAAATGATGAAACAGGAATAGTGAAAAAAAAGTGTCCAGAAAATCAGGTGTCTGGGAGAATTTCGACAGCGTTTGACCATTTCCAATATTTTTTTTTTTTTAAGTCTGTACTAACAACAGGCATTTTAGTATTCCTCCGTGTACTGAAACACCTTTTCTCTTACAGAGTGACTGCGGTCACTATACATGGTTTACAGATTTTTTAATATAAATGCAAACCTTCAAAATAAAAATTTTCTTGAAACCGTGGCTTGCTACGTATAGTTTATTTGTCAGTTCATTTTGCCTTATGTCGTCATGTGCAAAGGAATATTCGCTAAAAGCTAGAAGTCTGATGAATGGAAACTTGTAATTAAGAAATACGCGCCAGAAAACACATAGCACGCGTTGTTCGTATACGATTTTTTAAATAATGCCACACATAATACACACAAACACACACACATATATATAATATATACCTATATATATGTATAATTTATATATACGAGTATATGGTATATTATATATAAATTATTTTCAACATTAAGCCATTTCCTCAGCACATTGGAAGCAGGGAAGAAACAATACAACCTTCAGTGTCAAGTTCAAAAGTGGATGAACCCTGTGTATATATATATATATATATATATATATATATATATATATATATATATATATATATATATATATATATATATATATATATATATATATATCCATAATAATATATCAAAAAATATGGGTTCTATAAGCGCAAAATTGGTCAGCACAATGCAGAAAGACATTCAAATCTTTGGGCTTCCTTGATTTAATTCTTCATTCTTTACAGACTGTCGAATGGCAAATCTTAGGTCAAAACATAAAAAATAGAACAAATTGCATGTTAATGACTAGAAATAGTCGGTATGAAACCTACATTATCATCGTTCAATTTTAACCCATGTGTAATATTTAATAATCTTGCACCTTTTGTACTCGTATTAGATATGCGGAGATGTACTGTAATGGAGGCAAGGGGCTAATTGCACCTTATAGACTCTATCAATCTATCTCCAGGACAGAAAAATGACTCGGCAAGAAGAAACAAATGAACGAACGGAAGAGAAGTGATAGAGGAGAGAATCCTGATAATAGGGAATTAAGACAAAAGAGAACGAAGAGGAAACAGGGATCTGAAGTTGAGAGGGGAGAGAGGTGAGAGAGATCTACCATATCCGGTGTGACAGGTGGAGGGGATGCTGCTAAAGAAGAAGAGGAAAAAAAGGCAAATATAATGAAATTCTTACATAATTGTATTCCCGCACAATATACTCGTACCTTGCATTCGTCCAAGTGGTAGCCGAATACGCCCGGTGGATTTTGTCATGTCTCTTGCTTTTTTAGTAATTCTCTTTGGTTTTATTTCATTCCGCTGACATATTTCTACATCGTCGCCTTGGTCTGACATTAGATAAAAGAGTCTGTTTACCATAGCCCATGAGTATCAGTCATGACGCCATTTTCAGTTTCCATTATCAAGAAAACACGAGTCAGATATCACCAGCAAAAGTTTGTGGAAAATCACCGAATTATTTTAACCTCAACATGACCTCTGTCCAGTGTTAATTTTTTATTCAAGCGTCGTCCACCACTTCCTACCAGAATATATTTCCTGTTCTATTTAATTAGTAGAATCACCCGACATTTTTGGAATTTATAATTAATTTGATCAAATTTAAATTACTGGATTCTTGCTTTTTCCCCGTATTTTTCGTATATAATCTTTCCAGCAGTCAACGCCATCTTCTGTCTGGTAATTCCAAGCAACTTTCCAGCATTCCTTTCAAGAAAGACTTTTATGATAACACTTGTCATCAAAGTATCTCAGTTCCTCTCCGTCATTTTTACATTAATTCCTTTATTGGTCTACTTGGCAGCGTGATTTCAAGTACCTATTCCCTACAGCTTCATCTCGGCTGCGAATCTACTCTCCACCGTATTTCTTTCATCCTAATTCCAGGTCATTATCATTCCTCCACCATTTCATTAGCCATCTTTGTTCCGACTGGCATTTTCTTAATAGTAACCACCCGAGTATGTTGAGAATTTTAAGGACGTCTGTTATTCCACTGCAGATAAATTCCAGTGGCGTTCACTTTTTCTTCTTTCCTCGCAACATCATTACGACATCATTCCAAAGGAAGCTAAATACTTTTGTAACTACTTCGATTGTCTACTTAGAATATCTGTTTTGAGTATCAATTACAGCCATTTGATGCACATTGAACTATTCTCAGCACCTGGCCCTACTTGTACTAGAATGTTATACTAAGTTATAAGTACGTGAAATTTTAACGTCCTTTCTCAATATTTATACATCTTTGGTCTTCAATCATAATTTCATGTAATACCACAGATGCAAATTTAACTTGTCTTTTTTAGGACAACTGTATAGCACACATGCTCATGTAATTAACCAAAATTCACTATTTCTCTCAATCTGTGTCTCTTACTCTGAGGAACTGTGGAATACAATTTCATTTCCCTAGTATTACTTTGTCTCTCTTCCCATTAATGGAAATAAAATCTTAGTATTAATAAGAATTACTAGAAATAGCCGAGGTCACTGCTGCTCTGCCAAAGTAATACCCTGGAAATATCAATTACTGGAATAATGGTTAATGAAAAGGAAATTTATTTTATTGATAAACACACAATCGAAACAGTTATTTAAAGGTAATACACTGATGAATTAATATTAATTCTAACGATCATCTCGACTAACAACTAAAAAGGCAACAAAGACTTGAAAAATCAACAAACGAAAAAAGCCCGAAGCTACAGGATAATTTGTGTGAATAAATAAGTCATGTGAATACCACAAGAAATAAGAAATACATTGAATATTTCCTACATTTTAAAATCAGCAAAGGAGTGCAAAAAGACTACAGCATGATTTTCAATGGCAGGATACAGCCACAAAACAAAGTTTAACATACGTTCCACACTGCGTATGTTGTTATTAATATTCAAGGAATGACCTTTCGACCTCTGACGATGACAAAGAAACTGAGAGAGAGAGAGAGAGAGAGAGAGAGAGAGAGAGAGAGAGAGAGAACACGTTTCCACTCGGACGCTGCATGCATGATACGCTACAGGACGCGCTCGCGCGCTCTCTCTCTCTCTCTCTTGTTACCGACCTTTTTCCGCGTATTTACCAAGTGTCTCTTTGTCTACGCATCAATTTATCTGTCTATTAAGTATAAGATCCGGAAGCCCTTGGAACAGTCTAATTCCTAATTTAAGGTTTGACTGGCTCGATAGCGATAACATTAACCCCTGGCTTCTGAAGAAGAGAACTGGGTTTTTTGCTCTTCTTTTGTTTGTCTTATTTATAAGACCTTTTCTCTGTAACATTACCAAATTCTTCTTCTTATTGCCTCTGCGCCTAACAAAAAAAAAAAAAAAAATCCCAAATGGCAACCTATAATAAATTCGAAATGAACTTAAACTAATATACGTGATGTGGTGATCTCAAACTGTTTTAGCTATCAGCAATTCCTCTTGTTGGAAGCCTCTGAGAATCTTCTATAACTGCATTTGCCCCGACACAAAGCTCTGCAAAGCTAACCACATAGATGTCTCTTTAAGGTTATTGCCAATATTTTATTCGAGAATTAAATCTCTTGACGTTGAAGTCAGTGGTACATTATTTCTCTGATCTTAAAGTTGATGTGTTCCACTGGGTTCTGTGAGTGCCTTCTCCACTTCTAAGTGTTGATCTTTTTAAGAAATAATTTCTTTTGGCCAATGACATTCTTCGAATAGCAGTCTCGGTCAGTCCTCTTCATTGCTTCTTTGCTTTTTTCTGCCGTTCTTTCCATACGTGATTGTTTTAAATAGACTCTGGAACGTGTTCGAATATCTTCTCGGTGAGTCTGAGTCTTGCTAATTTTGACACGACTACTGTCTTCCAAATTTTTTTATGATTTCCTCGTTCAGCTGCTTTTTAGATTTCCATATAATAAAATTTATGATTCGACTTTTATTCACAACACCTCGGTCATCATTTCAAACCTCATTTAAGTCCTCTTGCACGAACATGAGTGTGTTATCCAAAGTCCATCTCTTTCTTGATCGTCCTCTGCCTCTCACTCTTGACACTCCCGAATTCTAGATTTTTAGAAAGTCTTAAACCCTAACTGCAAATACATGGGCACATGGGCACACAGACACATTATGTGTGTATGTATGCATGTATTATGTCTATGTCTATATCTATATCTATATATATATATATATATATATATATATATATATATATATATATATATATATATATATATATATATATACATATACATATATATACATACAACGAGGTCATCTCCTTCCAAGCTAATTCTCCTTTCAAGAACATCATTTTCAAAAGACGTTAAATTAAAATAATTTCATATTGCTGTCGACATTAACAGTCGGTCGCAGAGAACTGCTTCTCCTACAAAGCTCTTGTTATTCTTTCCTTTGGCAGTCTCTTCATTCTCTACCTAGACCACGTGAGTACGTTAGAATTCCTTTCCAGGTCACTTCACCACCCTTAAGAGACAAGCCTCGATCGTATGATCGCCCCCAGCACTACTTAAGGGAGTTTCTGAGTCACCCCCACAGGAGGCACTAATCCAGGACAGCTGGCATGCACACCAAAAGAGAAAGTTGGGCAACCACGTGACATGAGATCAGCCATGCGGGCTCAGTATTTTAGCATGCGGTTAACAAAGCGAAACACAAGGTCAAGGAGGCACGATAGAAAACAGATGACTCCTGCAAGAATGGGGAATTAATCTGGGTGAAGGGATAAGAGGACCAACACACGACGCCTCTCGTCAGAGAGACACCGGACACAGTCCTAACACCTACTACCCTTTGAGCTCTGCTCCCTAAGCGCCGTTTCCCAAACCACGATGCCGACTAACAGTCCAGTATATTTCCTGTGCCAATTCCCTAAATACTGGCGCCCCCCAAAATCATTGGCGAATCTACAAGGACCCATATCTCTGACATAAGGTATAGTGCCAAGAATTTTAGTTTTGCCAGTCACATAGTTCCTTTTCCTTTGCTCTTCAATTTTCCGTGTTTCCAATGCAATTCTCAAACAGACCTGACTATGTTATTATTTGTGTTATAAGTGAATTCAACAGTGTTATACCCAAGGATTCATTAGCACCATCAGTGCAACCTTGAACCCTTAATTGCCCAATTTCGTAAGTTATTCACAAGCATTCTCCACTGCAGAGGGAGCTTTCTCACTGTGGATCCTTCTACTTCAATTGTTATTTTAAATATATGCGATTCCAGTTATCCTAAGAATTTATCTAAAATCCCCCTTTTTAGTAAAGCCCTCGGCTTTTCTTTTCTTTTCTTTCATGTTCTACCAACACAGGAATTTTAGTCAGATTGAATCATTCTTTGTGGTAAGTCCCCTTCCTGGGTTTAGAATATAAAAGTGGCAACCCTTGCTCAAGATTTGTAGCCTGCAACATCATTGCAAGTCCACCAAATAGCCCCTCTAAGCTGGATACAAGACGAGAAACGGTCCTTTTAGTGTAGATCCCCTTAAATAAGCACATAGAACTGAACGAAGGTACACAGCATAAGTATTTTGTTACTTTTGTATTACTGCAATCATAAACCGTCACTGGAATTTTTTCATTTATTAAATTTTCTCTAAGAATTAAAATCCCCGCATGCATGCTGAACAAGTAATCTCACAGAAAGAGTGTTGCCATTTTGAAACAAGGTTTGCTGCTACTACATGCTAGTGCTTAAATTACTAAGTCTTTGTTAGGAAGTGAAATGTTGTGTGTTAAAAAGAGAAAAGTATGTGTATTTCCCCAAGGAAGTGAAATGTTAAGTATTAAAAAGAGAAAAGTGCGTTTATTTCCCCCACCATGTGCTCTGAACAATTTGCCGTCCATTGTTTTGAATAGGACACTCAACACCTGGCAACTCGAATCAGGTACAATGAGAGACTTGCTTCACCCCACTCTCTCACATACACGCAGTAGCAAAAGGGATAAAATTTCTAATTAACCTCCTAAGAAATTCCATGTCTGACCTTTGAAAATTTACATTTACAAAGTTCATTTATACATGGCCACACGAGCCACATTACAAGTCTAAGAAGCGTTTCATTTAGATTTCCAAAGTAAGCTTGCGCGAGCAATTCCTCGCTCCATACCTACGACCTGTGAAAAGGCGAGGGGAAACTATTCCGAAGCTATTCGACCTTCTCTCATAAAACTTCATGCAAGACTTCACTCAATCAACCACATGGGTGACGCACGTGCTTGGCTACCCATCACAACATCACCTTGTGACCTCTTAAGTAGTAGTAGTAGTAGTAGTAGTATTAGTATTAAAGCAGTTTAACCAGACCACTGAGCTGACTTTCAGCTCTTACACAACTGGCCCGAAGGATTAGGATAAAATACCACATAGGCTCACGTTCTCATACTGCAACACATTCACGCAATAAATACATTTACTCATGCTTTCCACACTAAAAAGGTATATTAAAATTCACAATAAGTTGAGTAATATTTAAAAAAATTTTAAATTTAAATTCAACAAATGCTATGTTTTCATGCTTTTATTATTTAATTTTATACCTTATCTATCAAACCTCAGTTCCTTATGAACAACAAAATTGGATGGATGGATGGATGTATGAGTTTTAGGCAAAAATCCAGGCACTGGGATTGCCAAAGAAGCCATTCAGCGCCGTAATGGAAACTAAATAAATTATATTAAAGAAAAATGAGTTAATGAGTGTATGATAAAGATGGTTCATAGATAAATACAATATGATAAATGAATGAATTAATGAAGAAAATGCTTAATAAATAAATTATATATATATATATTACCAATGATGTGATTAATAAAATATAATTAAATTTTATTAAAAATGTTTATAGACTTTAAAAGGATGATGAGCAGCCGGTATCTGCTTCATCTCCCAAAATATCATCTGCGAAACCTCTAAAATATCTCTCTCTTTGGTTTAAAATATCTGGGCAAACCAACCAGAATGTTCCACTGTTAGCATCTCACCACCAAAGCACACTCTGGGAGGCTGTCCCTTCTAAAATAAACTGATGGGTCAAATAAGTGTGCCCAATCCTCATTCTGTTAAAACTATTTCTGTTCGTCTATCCGCTGGAAGACAGAAAACCACAAGAATAGTACTATTTCTGATTTTCTATACTTTCTATTATTGGCAAGAGAAGAAGTCCATCTTTCTTGCCATTTGTTTAAAATATAAGATCTAAAAGGACCTTTTAGGTCTGTATGAGGCACTTTACTAAAGGCTGTTTCTGAATAGACACTAGCACCTTTCACCCTATCTGCCATCTCATTTCCACAAATCCCACATGAGAAGGGACCCAACAGAAAGAGACAGATTTACCCAGATAATACAAATGGAGAAAGCGATTCCTGAACTTTTGAACTAATGGATGGAAGCTATTGAATTTTTATTGCTTCTAAAGTGCTTTTAGTCCGAGTAGATGACGAAATTAGTGTCGACTTTCAAAAACTATATCCCAGGGCAGAGACTATGGCTGTTAGTTCTGCTGTGAATATGGATGCAAAGTCAGGTAGTTTAGCTGTATATGCTGCTGTATCACCAAGGATAACTGCACAGCCAACACCACTATCCGACTTTGATCCATCAGTATAAATTTTTGTCACATTAGTATGGGCAGTATCGTGCTCCAAGAACTTTCCTAATCTCTTCCTAAGGACAGTCTTTTTTGTTAAATGCTTTTTGCACACGGATGCTGCTGGGATAAGCCATGGAGGATTTACAGGATGTTTCACTTCCATGACTTTCTGGGATTTAAGATGACTATCCCCTAACATCTTCATTTAGTCTAATTTGGAATGGTCTAGTAGGCTCTTGTACCAGAAAAGACCCGTGAGTCTGCTTCCCTCAGCACTTGGAAGGAGGGATTTTGGGGGCACTTTTAATTCTAGCCATGTATCTTAATCCCTAGTTCTTGCCTCCTTAGATCAAGGGGAAAATGGTCTGTATCAACATATATGCTTTCAACAGGCCTGAGTTCTAAAAGCTCCTGAGCATATTCTCAGCCCCATATTGTGTACAACGTCCAGTTCCTTCAGCTTGGTTTTACAAGCTGAGGAATAAATCTGACAGCCATAGTCTAGCTGGAAGAAAATCGACACAACAGGTCATACAGTCTCAGCAGGATTTTTATCAGCTCCCCAACTAAATCCAGAGACAACCTTTAAAATATTGATAGATTGTTTAACATTAAACTTTTGAGGCATTTATGTGGCTGGCCCATGTCAATTTCTGGTCAATGGTCATTCCCAAAAATTTAACTTCCTTTTCATAAAATGATAGATCCTTTTAAACTAAGGGTAGGAACCTCTTCCACACGCTGGCACCTAGTAAATCTTACAGAAACTGTTTTCGAGGAGAGAATTTAAAACCATTCTCATCAGCCCACTTTGTAATAGCATTAACAGACCTTTGCAAATGTTTACATACTGACAAGGATATTGTTGTCCTGTGCAGTATATTGCAAGGTCATCAACAAAAAGCGAGCATTTAACAGGTGATGATATTTGTTGCACAATACTGTTTATTGCAACTGAAAAAGTGTCACACTTTTAACACACTTCCTTGTGGAACACCTCCTCCTGCAAAAAAGGTTGGGAGAGTGTGTTTCCCACTCTAACCTTTCAAAAAAGAATCTGTTAAAAGGAATATATAATTAAATTTAATCATTCTTCCACATATGCCCATTTTGTGCAATTGTTTTAAGATGCCAATTCTCCAAGTAGTGTCATATGCTTTCTCTAAGTCAAAAACATACCCCAATAGTCTGACATCGTTTGGCAAATCCTTGCTGGATTTGATTGGTCAGCCTCAGCAAAGGATCAAAGGTGGAACGATTTTCCTGAAACCAAATTGAAATGGAGTTATTAGTCCTTTAGTTTCCAGGTGCAAATTAATCTGGTGTTTATCATTTTCTCCATCAGCTTACAAACACAGCTGGTAAGAGCTATTGGTCTATAGCTGGTGGCTTGAAACACCATCTTTATTAGAGGGTTTTTATGGGGACAATTATGGATATTTTCCAGTCCTTAAAATTCAGTTTCCCATATTTTGTTTATAATCTTGATTAAATACTTTTTGGCATCATCTGGGGAGGTGTTTAAGCATTTCATATAAAATTGAATCACCCCTAAGCTGTTGATTCAGTTGAAGAGAGTGCTTTCCAAATTCTCTTAAGGAAAATTTGTGGTTGTATGGTTCAGATTTTCCTGAATCAAATTTCAGAGTCATTTCAGCCTTCCAATTCTCTGGAATTCTAGAGAATAATTATCAGGGCTGGAAACTTGAGAAAAAGTGTTTTCCCAGCTCACTGGCAACTTCAGTGGGCTCTGTGATCAGAGTGTTATTGACTTTTAATGAGGACAACAATCATGGTGACAACAACAAATTTTCCACTCAGTTTCTAATTTTGCGCCACACCACTCTCAATGGAGTTTTGGAATTGATTCCATTGATATAAAATAAAGCCAACTCTCTCTTTTGGCTTTCTTATAAAAACGTAAAAGAAAGCTAAACACGATTATAGATTAATTTAGACTGAGGGCACTAGTTTTTGTATCGTCGGTAGCACTTCCTAGTGACTTTCCTCAGAGTACCACATGTCTTATTCCACCAGGGAACTGCAGGTCTCGAGGTTTACCTTTTGTCTTAGAGATCGAGCCCTCGGCACTCTTCCAGAGTGGATTCTATTATTATTATTAAAATAGTTTAACCAGACCACTGAGCTGACCATCAGCTCTCATAGGGCTGGCCCGAAGGATTAGGATGGAATGACAAGTCTAGGCTAGAAGCCTAGCACTGGGGCCTAATAGGTCACTTGTCAATGATGATAAACGAAAATGAAAATGAAATTAAAAGCTGTAAAAGGCATACACTTTCATACTGGAACACACTCACACAATAAATACATTTAAACTCATGCTTCCATACATACTCACTAAAAGGTATATTAAAATTTAAAATAAATTAAGTAAAATCATAAAAATTTACTTGTTTTAAAATTCATTATACTGATTGATTGTTTTTTTCTTATATTTTTCCAATTAATTTGCAGCTTCTCATGAACATTAAAATGGGTGCTATTGAGAACGTTGAAGATTCTGACAAAATTTCTTCTATCGGTCTATTTCAAAATTTGATAATCGCTGCAGGTTATATTTTGGACATTCACACAGTATATGCTTAACTGTTATCAGCACATTGCAATCTGGGCATTTGGGAAGAGGGCCACATGGACTGTTCATTAAGTGTCCATGTGTCAAACGAGTATGGCCTATTCGAAGACGTGTCAGAATCACTTGTGCTTGTCTCTCTCTTTGATATGACGAACTCCATTTTCCAACACTGGATTTTATCTGTTTTAATTTATTATTTTCAGGTTCTTCGTTCCATATATTTTGCCATTTTTTTACAATGACTGTTTTTATATATTTTGTATAGTCACTGATAGGGATGTCTACATTTGTTCTTGTCATGTGGACCGCTTCTTTAGCTGCTTTATCAGCCTCTTCATTTCCCTTAATCCCTACATGGGCAGGGATCCAACATATTTCAATATTTTTTCCCTTATTATACAATTTATGGAGTGAGAACTTTATATGTTGTACAATATTATTTTTGGGATTATAGCTTTGAATAGCTTCTATAGCACTTCTGGAGTCGCTATAAATTACAAAATTATTATATGAGACTTCTCTAATTATTTTTATGGCCGATACTATTGCACATAACTCAGCTGTAAATACAGAGGCTTTGTCTGGGAAAGAGAACTGATACGTTTTGTTTTGGGATACCGCAGCATATCCCACTCCGTATTGTGATTTAGATCCGTCAGTGTATATTGCGTAATGTGGACCTTTTCGGATTATATGCTCTACTGCATGTTGTCTTTGGTATTCTGGAGTATATGAATGATTTTTTGATAAATATTTCAAGTGTGTACAAATTCTCATTTTATTCATTGTCCAAGGAGGGAGGCAATTTTAACATTACAGGTAATTGTATATACATATTTAGCGACTCAAACAATCTTCTAGCCCTAATTGGGAAAGAAGGTGGATGATTGTTTATAAACACATCTCTTAATCCAAATAATTTTTTGGTTGGAGAATCACTTGTCTGAACTCTCAGAGCACTCTTCATTGTTACTAGCTCTCTATGGAGAGACAGAGGTAGTTCACCACATTCAACTTGTAAAGATGATGTTGGTGATGATCGAAAAGCTCCTGAACATATTCTAAGACCCTCATTATGAATTGGGTCTACCGTTTTCAGCGTTGCGTCTGATGCCGAGCCATATATTTCACTTCCATAATCAACGATAGACAGCACTGTTGCTTTATACAATAAAGTAAGGGTATGTCTATCGGCTCCCAAGTAGTGTTCGACAGTTTTTAATTAGGTTTAATGCTCTTTACATTTTGATTTCATGTATGTTATGTGGGCTTTCCAGTTCATGTGAGTATCAAATACTAATCCTAAAAATTTTGCTGTTTGGCCAATTGGTATACTATGGTTTCTGATTTTTAAGTCTATTTCTTCTCCTTTTTTCCATTTTTTGTTTTTATAAAACATGATTGCTTGGGTTTTATCTATGGAAAATTTAAAGCCTACAGATAAAGCCCATTCATCTATTTTTACTATGCTTTTATTAATGATTCGTTCTGCATGTTTTATTCGAGATGGATGAATAATATATGGCAAAATCATCCATATACAGGTTACTTTTAATACCAGTAGGTAGATTTTTTACTGATATCATTAATTGCTAACGTAAACAGTGTGCCACTAAGGACGCTTCCTGTGGAACACCATTTTCTAGAGGAAATGTTCTAGACAGAACATCATCAATTCTCACCTGAAAACTGCGATTTGTCAAAAAGTTTTGTATAAACCTAGGTAAATGTCCACATATGTTGTTGTTTTGTAAAAAGTTTTTAATATAGCATACCTCCATGTAGTATCGTATGCTTTTTCAATGTCAAAAAAGACAGCTACAGTAATTTGTTTTTTTTTCAAAACCTCGGCGTATATGGTCTTCTAAGTTACAGAGAGAATCTAATGTAGATCTGTTACACTGTGACCCAAACTGAGTGGGAGTTAAAATTTTATTTTCTCAATGTGCCATGTTAGTCGAGCATTTACCATTTTCTCTAGTAATTTGCACAAACAACTTGTTAAAGAAATTGGTCTGTAATTGCTTACATTACTGGGATCTTTTCCAGGTTTGGGGATTGGAATAATTATAGCTTTACGCCATTCATCAGGAAATAAATTTCTAAGCCATAAGTGGTTATAAAACTCTAACAAGTATGTCTTTGCCAAAGGTGCTAAATGGCATATCATTTCAAAACAAATATTGTCACCTCAGGGCAGATTTATTGCTGTTCAACAGAGCAAATTCTAGCTCTTCCATACTAAATTTTCTATTATAATATATATCTTCTACTGTTTCAAAATTTATTGTTATTAATTCTATATTATTTTTTCTTTGTGCGTCTAAATGCTCATCTAAATTTTTGTTGCTACTTACTTTTGCTAAATTTTCACCTATTACATTACTAATTTCTTTAGGATCAAGTATTCTTTTCCCATCTTTTATTATGGCATGTCTAGGTGGTTTAACATGGGTACCATTTATTTTCCTGAATTTTTCCCATATTTTTGTATGGGAGTATTTTTAGAGAGATCTGATAAATATTTTTTCCATGAAATGATTCTTCCTTGTATTACTTCTCTTTTAAACTTTGCAGATATTTTATTATACAGAGGTTTTAATGTATCAATTTCTAATAATAATATAGTCAGTTTTTGTAAGGTTCCTTCTAATATTGGTAATGTTTTGTTTAATTTACTGAATTTTCTATTCAAATTATTTAGTCGTCTTCCAATTTGGTGTTTTATTTTTATTAATTCTGTTAGTTTTTCAGACCACCATGGGACTTTTTGTGTTTTGTTATGAGATTTGGATTTTGGTATTGCTTTATCAGCAGCATTTGTAATGAAATCAACAAGAAATTCATTAGTTTCATTATGGTCTTTCAAATATTCAAATGGTGGGATATTCCTGGTGTGGAATTCATATTGTTCCCAATCTGCTTTATAAATGTTATATTGAGGGACATGTTTGGTGGGGTTATTTTGTAATAAAGAAATTAATATTGGGAAATGATCACTTGTATGCAAGTCATCTACCAATATTCCAGTCCAATCTGTCTACTATGTCTTGCTGTACATAGAGTTAGGTCAATTGAGGAATATGTTCCATGTGTTTTAGAAAAATATGTGCTGATTTCTGTTATCATTTATACAGCACATGTCATATGAATCTATGAATTCCTCTATTTTAATTCCTGCTCTATTTGATTCTGTACAATTACAGTCCCACATTGGGTTGTGGGCATTAAAATCACCTACTATTAACGTTGGTTCCTTAGTATTATTAAGTAATTCTTTGATTTTGTCAACGTCATAATTTTTATTAGGTTGATTGTACAAATTATGAATTACATAATTATCGTTTTTTTATTCGTATTCTAATACTCGACGTTTGCAGATCAGTAAAGTTTACAGGTACTTTGTCATAATATACTTTGTTATGTACATATATAGCAGTACCTAAATTTCCTCTTCCTCTCTTGATGCAGATGCTAAGGTATATTTACCTATCGTTAATATTGTTTTGTTGACATGTTGCAAACATAATATCATTGGTTCATATTCTTTAATAACCGTTGTATTTCTCTGTTTGTAATCTGGTCTGTAGACCATTTACGTTCCATTGTATAATATAACTATTGAAAATATTTTTTATAGCGGTCAGTTTTTACTCTCTTTTTTGGTATTATCAATTTGGAATTTTTCTAATAATTTACTCACGACATTCATCTGTTTTTCCTTATAATAGACTAAATGCTCAATGCACATGCACCCTTTTCATGGTTACTCAAATCTGTGTTTTCTTTTTTCTATATTTCATAAAATTTCTTATAATGTTTGTTAAACCATCTTTTGTTATGCTTTTGTTGTTATTGCATAATTCAATGAAACAATCATTACATCCACAAGTATTATCATGTGTATTTCTTTTTTCATTTTTGTTGTACCAATTACTGGAGAAGGAGTAATCTCTTCTCCCTTGACATAATCATTATCATCTATGGTATGATTCTCTTTCACTTCTTCAGTGTTCTCGACATTTGCCTTCATAGGTTCTATTATTATTTTAGGAGATAAAGGTATATTCTTAGCTTGTTTTTGTTTTTGTTCCTTTTCATCTCCTTTATCTTTTGTTTAACTGATGTTTCTCTAATAATAGTTGGTTTCTTCATTTTGGGTGGTGTTCTCTCCAAAGGCCTTTTTTATCTTTAATTTCCTGTCTATCTCTACCTCTTCTGTCACTTTAGTAGCAGCATCCTCCTGTGTTTCTATTTGCATTAATATTTCAAATGAATTGGATAAAATATTATCCATCTCATTTGTACCTGTTTCTTTATTCTTTACCAAATTTTTATTTCTAAATTATTAATTTTTTTCTTGAGATTTACTTTTCTGTGCTCTGTTACTTCTATCTGTTTGCGTTTTTGCTTCATTTTTGCTCTTGTTATTGAAGAATATGAATGTTTCTTAGATGGATCCTGAATTCCTCTCAACTTTTAATTCAAGCTTAGCCTCTCTTATAGACATCCCTGTTCGTTCTTGTAACATTAAATGTTTAATTCATATTGTATATGTAATACATGTCATTTTTGGATCTTGCATGATGATTTTGCCCACAGTTTACACATTTGGGTTCACTGCACTTCCACTGTGTGGTATGATCAGTAGATCCACAATAAGGGTTCATTTCGACAATTTTTGTGTGTGTGCCATACTTGAAATTTTGACACTGCAGTGGTTTTGGGACATAATTCTCAACTCTCTATTTTGGCCTAAAATTTTTATTTTTTTGAGGTAGATCTTCACCCTCAAATTTTATTTTTGCTATTTTAACAATTTGTCTATTGCTGTTTTACTTGGTATTAGCATATACCTCACAATCTTGGACCTTTGGGTATCTTTTTTTTGAGAGTCAATAGCATTTTCTTATCAACTGGTTCGTTATTGTTTTCAGGAAGTACAATGGTTTATGAATCTTGTCATAGAATGTTTTTTTACTTTAACCTTTAATATTGTCTCTTTTTTTAAAGACAAATAATCCTCAGACTGGACTTTTTTGTTGTTCTTCTATAAGCCCATTTTTTCCATTTTTTTGTCTTGAACCACATATCTGTCGTTGGATGTCTATTCAATAAAAAATTTTCTAGTTTTAGGGCTGAAATATTTTGTCAGTCTTCCATGGTTAGAAACCTTGACCAACTTCCATTCCCAAAGAGGGAGTCAGAAGTGAGTCAAGGTTGGGTCAAGACGATATTTACTTTTTTGATTTGTTCCAAGTACTGGAGTATAATTTTCCAGTGTGATTACATTTGCTGATTCTTTATTTGTGTTTTTCCAAAAAGGTTGTTACAGGAGGTTCCAGTGGTCGTCATCTGTGCAGTCAATACCATCAATGGGCCCAGTTTACTCTGTCTTTAATTTCACTTACCAGATTTGAGGAATTTTTTTGAAGGCAAAAAAAATTTAACCTGAAAACCTTAAAAATTGATATCATCAGCCTTTCATTGAGTTCATTCCTCCACTAATGGCACAAGTGAGAACCGACTCCCAAATGTCCGATCCCTACCCTACCCAAAGGGGATGGCACAACATGATTAGAGTTCTCAAATTCTGAGCCAACCCGCTTGATAGGACTGAGAATTACTAGAATAAAATGTTTTCCATCTCTAATCACATTATGGGCAAACCGGACAGAATGCCGAGAGTTATATTCCCAGAACTAGACCCCTGGAATTTTCCAGTCCCGTAGAATAGTTCCGCCTGAAAACTCAGGTCCAAATTTGATATAATCGGGCAGTTGATGGTCCTAAAAACGGTTCTCACTATTTAATCTTTGGATATAAACCCAATCCCAGCTATGATACACTTTTCCTTTAATTTAGGTCCAAGAAATTTTGTAAGTTTTATTCACGTCACTTTCTCATCGAAAGTACTTTGTGTCTTATTCCACCAGGGAACTGCAGGTCTGAGGTTTGCCTTTGTGTCTTAGAGATCGAGCCCTCAGCACTCTTCAGAAGTGGATTCAATGAAGTAGTCATAGGCATCCAGGTGAGAATGAAATGACTCAAATTCCTTATCTAGATTGACTCCTTGACTGAACTTGTCCCAGTCAGCATCCTCTACCTTCCACTTAGGTAATGTTTCAGATGGGGCATTTACAGCATATTTCAGATGGATCGGGTAATGATCACTGCCATTCAAATCTTCATTAACAGACCAGTTAAAGTCAAGGTGGATATTTGTTGAAGAAATACTAAGGTCCAGTGCAGAAAGATGATTATGATGAATATTGTGGAAGGTCATTGACCCATTATTATATAGTGCAACATCATCATTCGTATCAATAAGGTCCTCAATTATTTTCCCTTTGCCGTCTAAACACTGACTTCCCCAAAGGGGTTGTGGGCATTAAAATCTCTAATAATACGAAAAGGAGCTGGAAGTTGGTTAATCAAGGACTGAATATCTCCAATGTTAAAAGAAAGGTCTGGTGGGAGGTATAGTGAGCAGACCGTGATCCTCTTGTCTAAGATGGCAGACACTGCAACCGCTTGGAGAGTTGTATTTAGTTGTATTGTGGAGTGCTGCAAAGACTTATTGATAATAATTGCAGCACCTCCATGAGCACGATCACCAACTGGGGGAGTAGAATTAAACATGGCATAATCAAGTCCAGGGTTGTAAGAGAGTTTCCTATCATTGTTTCTTGCAGGCATACGATCCCTGGCTGAATTCATTCATTAAAACTTTAAGATCTTCAGAACGGGCTCTGAGACCTTTGCAGTTCCACTGGAGGATGTCGTAAGTGAATGTAAAAAGTTAAAGTACTACTTCCCACTCACTGGAGGGGAAGTGCCGATCCTAGGTTGGAGAGGAAAGTTCTCCTTTATCAGAGGTGGTTTTTTGATCCCTTTTCGTCCTTGTTAAAGGTCAGGGTTTTAGGCTTACCATCAGATTTTGTGTTATGCCTTTGATGGTCAGGGTGTTCACTGGTCTTCTGAATATTGTTGTTGCTGTTGCTTTGAGTCTTAGGACAGCATGACTGGTAAGCACTCACCTGGCTTTTGGGCTTTATATACATTTGGACTCACCTTTCTGGGTGGGGAGATCTCTTCCAGCGCACTGAACCCATTTGATGTTTTTATTATAAAACCCTCATCACTGGGGATGTGTTCTTGTGCGCTTTCTTGTGGTTGCAGCTGCTTTATTATCCCTGTTGTTAGTGGTAGTAACGACCGAAGGTTAGAGTTTGCTCTCCTTATTTGGGGCTGTTCCTTCGATTCTTTCTTGGTGGGAATGTTCGCATATGTTTGCAAGCTTTGTTTGGGTGCTGAATCTCCTGCCTTTACTTTTGTTTCCACTTTGTGGTGTAGATTGTCCATGCTTTTTGAAGTGCAGTGTTTGGTACTAGGCTTCAAAGTACTTCGTGATTCAGGGTTCTGATTATTGTTTTTATGGATGTAGAAATACAGGTTTCCAGAGCCTACTAGTAGATGTTATTGGAGGCTTTGCTTTATTAGGATTCTTCATCAACCTTTGACAGAAGCATAAGTGGAGTTGGCACTTCTGTTTCGCTGCCATTACCACCCGCTTTTGCTGCACTAAGGCTGATGTGTTCGTTGTCTGCCACTGCCAGCACTTCTTCTTCAAACCTGTGCCTGGGGCAGGTCCTAGAATTTGAGTGTGGTCGCCTTCACTGAAAAACAGTACCGGGCTGCTTCACACTCAGGGTTGTCGTGCTCTACAGAGCATACAGAACATCTTTTTATTAATACATGAGATTTGAATATGGCCGTATTCAAAGTAACATTTACGACATTGTTTTGGCTTTCGTTTGTATTTTTTTACCTGCATCCTTTCGTGGCCAACGATGAGGGTGTCAGGTAAATAACTAGAGGAGAAGGTTAGTAGGATGGCTGCATCGCCTCCCAGTTTTTTAACTTGGTATATGCAAGGGGGCATCGTTTGAGAATTTCCTCCTCATTAAAGGCATGAAGATCTCTAGAGTATACCACCCTCTTAAAGTGTTAAAGAATTTATGGGACAATATGTTCAATATTCCCATCTTCAGGTGGTTTGAATTTGGTTAACAGTACTGCTTGCGTCTCGTTTCCTGCTTTTATTAATAAGTTCTTCCCATACCTTTTCAAATTTCCGATGGGGATAGTACCCACTTTGTTCTCAATGCATTCAGCACCTTTTATGAGATTATCCCTTCCCTCCTTAAAGCTAGCAACATGCCAAATTGGGGAAGTGTTCTGCTGCATGGAGACGATTCATGTTCTTCATCCTTTGGTACAAAATCAAATAGATCGTCATTCACATTTCTCACTGAAAACACCTTCGTGCTGAGTACTGCATCGTTGAGGACATGGCCATGTAATTTCTTCTGAGCCTCATATGCTTCCTGGGAAGAAGAAAATTTAATATAAGCAGAAAAAGTCCGCTTGTCTTTTTCTAGATTCAATTTTATTCTTTCTACTTTTTCAATTGCTTGGCTACACTGAACAAGCATTCATGGAATGATAGGCTAATGTTAGTGCAATAGAGCACTCTATCTAAGTCAATTCCACCAGTTTTGATACCTCCTGGTGTCTCAAATTTTAGTCCAATGGTCATTCGTGTCCATGTCTCATGCTGAAGTCGTTTCCATCAGCTTCCCAGTAAGTCGCCAGATCCAGGAGAGGAGAATAAAAGCCAAATCCATTTTTGAGAGAATTTTATATACTGCTGGTTATATCAAGAAGGCACCATGGATCAGTCAGGTATTGGGATTCTCCGCCAATGGCACAAGTGAGAACTTGACTCCCAATGGTCCACTATACCATACCCTACCCTGAATTTGCACCAACACGCAAAGGACAGTGGCCCAGGTATAAGCCTATCCGCCTGCTGGCCCCCCCTGTGGGGTTCCACTCCCCAGACCGTAAAATGTTGGTGGGCTTCTAGAAAGCCAGTCCCATCCCAGTCCAGCCCCTGGATTCTCTGGGCTATGCCTGGAGATGGTTCCGCCCTCAAGATAGCAATGGGAGATCACTACCTCTTGGGTCCAAACCATGTCAGGTGATGACTTAACCACCACAACTCCACAATTTAGCCCAGATGCCAACCCCTCCCAAACAACATCCCTTCTCAGACTCACCTAAGCAGCGAAATTTTTTTGCAAAGTGGAAAATTCCACATAATTAATCCAAAATGTTAATAAAAATGTGACATGGAGGAGAAGGATGCAGTAAGAATCTGCTTTCTAGAAAGAAGAGATAGTTCTGACAAATTTAGTTGGATCAGCAGATCTCAAGACTTAGTGGAAGAGACTATCCCAATCAGGTTCAAGACCCTTTCTGCAAAAGCCCTACCCACGACAAGGGGTGAATCTTAGGAACAACAAAATGGGATGACTTACAATATAAAAGATTCTGATAAAATTTCATTTATGGATTTATTCCTAAAAGGTGACAGTCGCTCTTGGTCATACTTTGGACACTTACATAACACGTCTAACCGTTATTATTACCCTGCACTCTGAGCACTTGGGAACAGGGCCACGTGGGCTACTCATTAAGTGCCCATGTGTCAGACAAGTATGGCTTATTCTCAGACGTGTTAGAATTACTTGTGCGCGTCTTTCTCTCTGATATGATGAACTCCATTTTTAACGTTAGGTTTTATTTGTTTCAATTTATTACTTTCAGATTCTTCATCCCATATATATTGCCATTTATTCATGATACCCATTTTTATGTTATTATTATTATCATTAATATAGTTTAACCAGACCACTGAGCTGACTATCAGCTCTCATAGGGCTGGCCCGAAGGATTAGGATGGAATGACAAGTCTAGGCTAGAAGCCTAGCTCTGGAACCTAATAGGTCACTTGTCAATGATAAATGAATGAAAATGAAATTAAAAGCTGTAAAAAGGCATTCACTTTCATACTGGAACACACTCACACAATAAATACATTTAAACTCATGCTTCCATATATACTCACTAAAAAGGTTTATTAAAATTCAAAATAAATTAAGTAAAATCATGAAATTTACGTGTTTTAAAATTCACTATACTGATTGATTGATTTTTTATATTTTACTAATTAACTCGCAGCTTCTCATGAACATTAAAATGGGTACTATTGAGAATGTTGAAGATTCTGACAAAATTTCTTCTATCAGTATTTCCAAAATTTGATAATCGCAACAGGTTATATTTTGGACATTCACACAGTATATGCTTACCTGTTATCAGCACATTTCAATCTGGGCATTTGGGAAGAGGGCCACATGGACTATTCATTAAGTGTCCATGTGTCAAACGAGTATGGCCTCTTCGAAGACGTGTCAGAATTACTTGTGAATGTCTCTCTCTCTCTGATATGACGAACTCCATTTTCCAACACTGGATTTTATCAGTTTTAATTTATTATTTTCAGGTTCTTCGTTCCATATATTTTGCCATTTTTTTACAATGACTGTTTTTATATCTAGGATATTCACTGATAGGGATGTCTACATTTGCTCTTGTCATGTGGACCGCTTCTTTAGCTGCTTTATCCAGCCTCTTCATTTCCCTTAATCCCTACATGGGCAGGGATCCAACATATTTCAATATTTTTTCCCTTATTATACAATTTATGGAGTGAGAACTTTATATGTTGTACAATATTATTATTTTATTATAGTTTTGAATAGCTTCTACAGCACTTCTGGAGTCCCTATAAACCACAAAATTATTACATGAGACTCCTCTTATTTTTATGGCTGATATTATTGCACATAACTCAGCTGTAAATACAGAGGCTTTATCTGGGAGAGAGACTGATACGTTTTGTTTTGGGATACCGCAGCATATCCCACTCCGTATTGTGACTTGGATCCGTCAGTGTATAATGAGTAATGTGGACCTTTTCGGATTATATGCTCTACTGCATGTTGTCTATGGTATTCTGGAGTATATGAATGACTTTTTGATAAATATTTCAAGTGTGTACAAATTCTCATTTTATTCATTGTCCAAGGAGGAGGCAATTTTAATATTAAAGGTAATTGTGTGTATATATATATATATATATATATATATATATATATATATATATATATATATATATATATATAATTCTTACTCAAATAACCTTTTAGCTCTAATTGGGAAAGAAGCTGGATGATTGTTTATAAACACTTCTCTTAATCCAAATAATTTTTTGATTGGAGAATCATTTGTCTGAATTCTCAGACCACTCTCCATTGTTACTAGCTCTCTATGGAGAGACAGAGGTAGTTCACCACATTCAACTTGTAAAGATGTTGGTAATGATCGAAAAGCTCCTGAACATATTCTAAGAACCTCATTATGAACTGGGTCTACCGTTTTCAGCATTGCGTCTGATGCCGAGCCATATATTTCACTTCCATAATCAACGATAGACAGCACTGTTGCTTTATACAATAAAAAATAAGGGAATGTCTATCGGCTCCCCCAAGTAGTGTTCGATAGTTTTTAATTAGGTTTAATGCTCTTTTACATTTTGATTTCATGTATGTTATGTGGGTTTTCCAATTCATGTGAGTATCAAATACTAATCCTAAAAATTTTGCTGTTTGACCAATTGGTATACTATGGTTTCTGATTTTTAAGTCTATTTCTTCTCCTTTTTTCCACTTTTTATTTTTATAAAACATGATTGCTTGGGTTTTATCTATGGAAAATTTAAAGCCTACAGATAAAGCCCATTCATCTATTTTTACTATGCTTTTATTAATGATTCGTTCTGCATGTTTTATTCGAGATGCTGAATAATATATGGCAAAATCATCCATATACAGGTTACTTTTAATACCAATAGGTAGATTATTACTGATATCATTAATTGCTACAGTAAACAGTGCGCCACTACTGATGCTTCCCTGTGGAACACCATTTTCAAGTGGAAATGTTCTAGACAGAACATCATCAATTCTCACCTGAAAACTGCGATTTGTCAAAAAGTTTTGTATAAACCTAGGTAAATGTCCACGGATGTTGTTGGTTTGTAAAGTTTTTAATATAGCATATCTCCATGTAGTATCGTATGCTTTTTCAATGTCAAAAAAGACAGCTACAGTAATTTGTTTTCGTTCAAAACCTCTGCGTATACGGTCTTCTAAGTTCCAGAGAGAATCTAATGTAGATCTGTTACACTGTGACCCGAACTGAGTGGGGGTCAGGATTTTATTTTCTCGAATGTGCCATGTTAGTCGAGTATTTACCATTTTCTCTAGTAATTTGCACAAACAACTTGTTACAGAAATTGTCTGTAATTGTTTACATTGCTGGGATACTTTCCAGGTTTGTGGATTGGAATAATTATAGCTTTACGCCACTCATCAGGAAATAAATTTCTAAGCCATAAGTGGTTATGAAACTCTAACAAGTATGTCTTTGCCAAAGGTGCTAAATGGCAGATCATTTCAAAACAGATACTGTCACCTCCAGGGGCAGATTTATTGCTGTTCAACAGAGCAAATTCTAATTTTCCATATTAAATTTTCTATTATAATATATATCTTCTATTGTTTCAAAATTTATTGTTATTAATTCTATATTATTTTTCCTTGTGCGGAAATGCTCAACTAAATTTTTGTCGCTACTTACTTTTGCTAAGTTTTCTCCTATTACATTACTAATTTCTTTAGGATCAAGTATTCTTTTCCCATCTTTTATTATGGCATGCCTAGGTGGTTTAACATGGGTACCATTTATTTTCCTGAATTTTTCCCATATTTTTTGTGTGGGAGTATTATTAGAGAGATCTGATACATATTTTTTCCATGAAATTATTCTTCCTTGAATTACTTCTCTTTTAAACTTTGCAGATATTTTGTTATATAGAGGTTTTAACGTATCAATTTCTAATAATTATATAGTCAGCTTTTGTAAGGTTCCTTCTAACATCGGTAGTGTTTTGTTTATTTTACTGAATTTTCTATTCAAATTAATTTTATTTTTATTTTATTTTTATTAATTCAGTTAGTTTTTCAGACCACCATGGGACTTTGTGTTTTGTTGGATGAGATTTGGATTTTGGTATTGCTTATCAGCAGCATTTGTAATGAAATCAACAAGAAATTTATTATTTCATTATGGCCTTTCAAATATTCAAATGGTGAGATATTCCTAGTGTGGAATTCATATTGCTCCCAATCTGCTTTATAAATGTTACATTGAGGAACATACTTGATGGTATTATTTTGTAATAATGAAATTAATATTGGGAAATGATCACTTGTATGTACAGTAAGTCATCTACCGTACTCTAATCCAATCTGTCTACTATGTTTGTTGTACATAGAGTTAAGTCGATTGAGGAAAACGTTCCATGTGTTTTAGAAAAATATGTGCTGCTTTCGTTATCATTTATACAGCACATGTCATATGAATCTATGAATTCCTCTATTTTACTTTCTGCTCTATTTGGGTCTGTACAATTACAGTCCCATATTGGGCTGTGGACATTAAAATCACCTACTATTAATGTAGGTTCCTTGGTATTATTAAGCAAATCTTTGAGTTTGTCAAAGTTATAATTTTTATTAGGTTGACTGTACAAATTATGAATTACATAATTATCGTTTTTTATTCGTATTCTACTACTCGATGTTTGCAGATCAATAAAGTTTACAGGTATTTTGTCATAACATACTATGTTATGTACATATATAGCAGTACCTAAATTTCCTTCTTCCTCTCGTGATGTTGATGCTAAGGTATATTTACCTATTGTTGATATTGTTTTACTGACATGTTGCAAACATAATATCATTGGTTCATATTCTTTTAATAACCGTTGTACTTCTCCTAGGTGTAATCTGGTCTGTAGACCATTTACGTTCCATTGTATAATTATTATAATATAATTATTGAAAATATTTTATTATATTGGTCGAGTTTCACTCTCTTTCTTTGTATTATCAATTTGGATTTTTTCTAATAATTTACTCACGACATTCATTTGTTTTTTCTTATAATATACTAAGTGCTCAATGCACATGCACCCTTTTTCATGGTTACTCAAATCTGTGGTTTCTTTTTTTCTATATTTCATAAAATTTTTTATAATGTTTGTTAAACCATCTCTTGTTATGCTTTTGTTGTTATTGCATAATTCAATGAAACAATCATTACATCCACAAGTATTATCATGTGTATTTCTCTTTTTGTTTGCTCTTGTACCAATTACTGGAGAAGGAGCAATCTCTTCTCCCTTGACATAATCATTGTTATCTATGGTATGGTTCTCTTTCACTTCTTCTGTGTTCTCGACATTTGCCTTCATAGGTTTTATTATTATTTTAGGAGATAAATGTATATTCTTAGCTTATTTTTGTTTTTGTTCCTTTTTCATCTCCTTTATCTTTGGTTTAACTGATGTTTCTCTAATAATAGTTGGTTTCTTCGTTTTGGGTGGTGTTCTCTCCAAAGGCCTTTTTTTATCTTTAATTTCCAGTCTATCTCTACCCTCCTCTGTTACTTTAGTAGCAGCATCCTCCTGTGTTTCTATTTGCATTAATATTTCAAATGAATTGGATAAAATATTATCCATCTCATTTGTACCTGTTTCTTTATTCTTTACCATTTAATTTTTTTATTTCTAAATTATTAATTTTTTCCTGAGATTTACTTTTCGGTGCTCTGTTACTTCTATCTGTTTCCGTTTTAGCTTCATTTTTTGCTCTTTTTATTGAAGAATATTTATGTTTCTTAGATGGATCTTGCATTCCTCTCACTTTTAATTCCAACTTAGCTTTTATCGACATCCCTGTTCGTTCTTGTAGTATTTTAAATTCCGTATTGTATATATAATACATGCATTCTTTGGATCTTGCATGATGATTTTGCCCACAGTTTACACACTTAGGTTCACTGCACTTCCACTGCGTGGTATGTTCAGCAGATCCACAATAAGTGCATACCGGTTCATTCCTACAATTTTTCTGTGTGCTCATACTTACTGCAATTTTGACACTGCAGTGGTTTTGGGACATAGTGTCTTAACTCTATTTTGGCCTAATACTTTTATTTTTTGAGGTAGATCTTCACCCTCAAATTTTATTTTTGCTATTTTTAACGTCTGTCTATTGCTGTTTTTACCTGGTAGAGCATATACCTCACAATCCTGGACCTCTGGGTATCTTTTTTTGAGAGAGTTCAATAGCATTTTCTTATCGACTGGTTCGTTATTGTTTTCAGGAAGTACAATGGTACCATGAATGCTGTTCATAGTATCGTGTTTTTTTCACTTTTATGTTAATACTGTCTATATTTCTCAAAGACAAATAGTCCTTGGACTGACTTTTTGTTGTGGCTTCTATAAGCCAAGTTTTTTCCTTTATTTGTCTAAACGACATATCTGTCGTTGGATGTCTATTTAATAAATAATTCTCTAGTTTTAGGGCTGAAATATTTTGGTCAGCTTCCATGGTTAGAAACCTTGACCAACTTCCACTCCCAAAGAGGGAGTCGAAGTGAGTCAAGGTTGGGTCAAGACGATATTTATTTCTTTTTGATTTGTTGAGTACTGGAGTATAAGGTTCCAGTGTGATTACATTTGGATTCTTGTTTGTTTTTTCCAAAGAAAGGTTGTTACAGGAGGTTCCAGCAGTCGTCATCTGTGCCAAGTCACTACCATCAATGGGCCCAGGGGTACTTGAATCTTTATTTTTACTTAGCATAAAGATTTGGGGAGGAAAAAAAAAACATGTAAACCTTAAAAGGATATCATCAGCTTTTCATGGAGTTTTAATCTTCCACCAACGGCACAAGTGAGAACTGACTCCCAAATGTACGCTCCCTACCCTACCCTAATTTTTTTTTTTTTTAACGTTAGTTTAACCAGACCACTGAGTTAATATTAACTCTCCTAGGGCTGGCCCGAAGGATTAGACAAGCTATTTAAACTCTCTAAGAATTTAATTAAAACTAGCAACATATGTTAATCTAAGAACTAATTAAGTTAATTAGGAATATATTATAAAAATTATTCTATGAATCTTATATTTTATCGTATAAATCATTAAATTTAAGGAATTTTAAAATACTAAAGAGTGAAAATTTGTCATTTTCTGACAGTATATCTTTAAAGGAATATCTGGCACAACATGATTAGAGTGGCCCAAGTGTAAGCCAAACCTGCTTGCTAGGACTGAGAGTATTACAAGAATACAATCATCCCCACCCTAATCATGTTATGGGCAAACCAGATAGAATGCCGCGAGTCCTATCCATAGAACCAGACCCCCCTGGAATCCGTGGTCCAGCCCTAACAAATAGTTCCGCCTTTGAGCTACCAATCTAGTAACTTTCAGGTCTGAACATTATCGGGCAGTTGATGGTCCTACCACAGTTCTCACTATTTAGCTTCGGATATAAACCCATTCCCAGCTATGATATCTTTTCCTATTTATCAGGTCCACCAAATTTTATCAAAAGTGGAAATTTCCACAAATCTAATCCAAAACAATATATGATGGTATATGAGACTCTTGGACTCGAACCCAGAAACAAATTCCTGGGGTTCAAGAGCCCCTTGCCATGCCAAGGTGGTCTCATATCGAGGGGGGACTCCTGCAAGAATGGGTAATTACTCTGGGTGAAGGGATAAGAGGACCAACCACGAGAACTCTCGTCAGAGACACACCGGACACAGTCCTAACACTCACTACATTTTGAGCTCTGCTCCCTATGAGCCACTTACCAGATCATGTGGCTGACTTCCAGTCCAGTATATTTCCAGTGCCAATTCCCTAAATACTGGCCCCCCAAATTCATCGGCCCATCTACAAGGACCCATCTCTCCGACACAAGGTAAGTCTTGTAGTTCCTTTTAATTTGCTCTTCCATTTCCCGTGTTGACAACGAATTCTCATACAGACCTGACTTTGTTATTGTCTGTGTTCATAAGTGAATTCAACAGTTTTATACCCAAGGATCCATTGACACCATCAGTGCATCCTCAAACCCTTAATTGCACTAATTTCGTTGGTTAACACATGTATTCTCCACAGCAAAGGGAGTTTTCTTGCTGTGGATGCTTCTACTTCGATTGTGCTTTCATTGCCATGGCAAACCCACTGCAATTTGATTCATAGTGCCCTAGAAATGAAATCCCCAGCATCCAGTTATCATCTGTTCATCTTAATTTAGTGCTCCGACAGGATCCTATTTACCTGTCCTAATTATTCCTACCTTCTCATTTGTGTTATTGTAAACATGTATAATTCCAGTTATCCCTAAGAGTTTATCTAAAATTCCCCTTTCTAGTAAAGCCCTCAGCTCATTTTCTTTTCTTCTATGTTCTATCAACTCAGGAATTCTAGTCAGTTTGCATCATTTCTTGTGGTAAGTCCCCTTCCCAGGTTTATAAATATATATATATATATATATATATATATATATATATATATATATATATATATATATATATATATATATATGATTTTGGGATGCTTTTTCTTTCTTACACAGAACATAATTATGTGTTATGTATTTTGATGATATTTTTTCTTTCAGCTGTTTCATAGGTTGTGAGGTGTATTGAGGTGACTTTGTAATGTATGTAATGTTGTGCAATGCTTATACATGATGTATACTCACGTTTATAACATACCATGTTTGTGGGAGTTAGAGTGTTAATTTCTGTAGAGAGCTATATTGAGAACCAGTTCAAGTATCCATTTCCTGTTTGGTGTTTACGCAGCTGGGCGCCTTTACCGCCATCAGTGCAGATTGCTCGCAAACTGACTTTTGTATACACAAGTGCACAACCAGGACGGGAAACGCCAATCACGTAGATAAGAGCTCAGGCATGTTTTCTTCTAAGCCTTAGAATACTGTATGTATTCAGTATTCATGTATTCTGTTTGTAGAAGAAAGTGTACTAGGTATTCTGGGGGGGTATTCTAGAATGTAGATGAAGGGGCTCAGGTTATTCTAAGATTTGAAGTGACTAATTGGCAACTTAAGTTTGAGGATAAAAGCAGGATTGCTGGACTAACAGAGTTAGTCTGTAAAGGGATCTCAAAGACACAAGAAGTTCCTCTCCCTCTCAATTCATATTAGGGTGTACACTTCTTGCTCTCCTGAATATATAAGTTTTGTAAAACTCTCCCCTGAAATGCAATATTTTTGTGAATGGTTCCAAAATATGTGTGTTCTTCAACTATTCTGAAAGAAAGTGTGTTTTATATTTTACAAAAGGAGTATGATAATGTGCTTGTATCGTAATTATGTTGGAAACTGAAGTGTTGCCTTTGATGAAGTTTTAGAAAGACGTGAGTTTAGCCTTTTCAAAAGTGAAATTACTGTTGGTATATTTATTTCTGCATATTATTTTTTCATATGCCCGTGTTTTCATTTTATTATTATCTTCAAAAGTGAAATTACTGTTGGTATATTTATTTCTGCATATTATTTTTTCATATGCCCGTGTTTTCATTTTATTATTATCAAGTGCTTGTGCTTATAATTTCACAGTGCTTCCCAAAGTTTATGTTGATCTCAGTTATTAAGATTTACATTATAATCTGGAGTGAGTGTTAATAGTTTGAAATTTTGCTTAATTAAATTGATTTCATGACAAATTAAAGTTTTGTGAATTAATCTTGGTTAAAAAATATTTAAATCTTACACTGTTGTCAAGTAATAGTAAATCTTTTTGAGATTGTGAATTCTACTTATAACTTTTGAACTTAAGAAATAAATTTTTCCTTTTTAAGTTTTAAAAGCACAGTGTTTCATTTTGACCACTCTTGATTAGAGATATCTGTGCGTGTATTCAAGGTAAGTGATATATCTGTCTAGGACTTCTTTGAATTTTCTCAAAGTAAATTAGAATCAGGGAAACAATTATGGTATTTGTTGGAGTGATGCCCTTTTTCCCCCTAGTCTGTTTATAGCTTATCAATTGTTACCTCACCCATAACTTGATAAATTTAAGATTGATTTTTCAAGTGTTAATCAAGGGATCACTGTACCTTTAGAGTATTCAGCCTTAATATTTTTGTTATGAAGTTTCCGGTATCTGGCTGAAGTGAGGTAAACTTTTTGGTCTTGATATTTGTGTAATAACCAGGTACTTGATCACTTCGTGACAATATATATATATATATATATATATATATATATATATATATATATATATATATATATATATATATATATATATATATATATATATATATATATATATATATATATATATATATATTCCTTTATGACTAGGCTTAAGCATATGGCCACCATTTAATGACTTTTTTTTTTAACGTTAGTTTAACCAGACCACTGAGTTAATATTAACTCTCCTAGGGCTGGCCCGAAGGATTAGACAAGCTATTTAAACTCTAATAATATAATTAAACCTAGCGACATATGTTAATCTAAGAATGAATTAAGTTAATTAGGAATATATAAATTATTCTACGAATCTTATATTTTATCGTATAAGTGATTAAATTTAAGGAATTTTAAAATATTAAAGTGTGAAAATTTGTCATTTTCTGACAGTATATCTTTAAAGGAATATCTTCTAAATAAAATGTCTCTTTGGGTTCTATATTTTGGACATACCTTTAAAATATGCTTTACTGTTATTTGTATATTACATATTTCGCACATAGGTATAGGGGGCATGGGGTTACTCATCAGGTAACCATGTGTCAGTTTAGTGTGACCAATTCTTAGCCGTGTCAACATTACTGAAAACCTGCGGCAATTCTGATAGGATGATGGCCACGGGTCTACAGTTTCTTTTATTTCTCTTAATTTATTGTTAAGACTGCTTTCCTCCAGTTATTTTGCCATTTCTTCTTAATCATCGCTTTACTGTATCTAGTATAATCTTCTAATGGTAATAATTCTGCTGATATTGGGAGTGTTCTAGCCTCTTTTGCATAGGTGTCAGCTTTTTCATTGCCTTCTAATCCTATGTGAGATGGTATCCAACATAGAGTAACAGATATCTTTTGCATATTCATTTCATGTAATGTATGTCTAATTTCATTTACAATTTGATTTTTTGGAGTATAAGAGTTTACTGCACTTATTGAACTTAGTGAATCGCTAAAGATGGTTACTTCATTAAACTGGTTTTCATATATAGTTGTTAATGCTGTTTTTATTGCTAGTAATTCAGCAGTGAACACTGATGCTTTGTTATGTAAAGAGGCTTGGCTCTTTATATTGTTTCCGTAAACAGCGAGTCCAACTCCCATATCATCTTTGGAACCATCACTATATAAATGATTATTACTGTGTACCTTGATATGTTCCAGAGCATACAGTTTCATAGCAAGTGGGTTATTCAATTTATTAACTGGTATTGTACATATCTGGGAAGCACTCATCATCCATGGAGGCATTATTTTGTTAAAATTGTAAAATCTAATATTATGAAGATTATTGTTAATAAATAATCTATTAGCTCTAATAGGGAAGGATGGGGTAATTTTTGTATTCCAGAAACAATCTGGTTTTTTAAATAAATCTTTGGTTTTTGCTGGACTATTTATAATTTTTAAACCTCTGCACATCGTTATTTTGAATTTATAAGACAGTGGCATTTCTCCACTTTCTACAATCAAGGATTGGACTGGTGATGATTTGAATGCTCCGGTGGCTAACCGAATCCCAAGGTGATGTACTGGATCTAGCATTTTGAGAATAGTCTCACTAGCAGAACTATAAATTGGACTGCCATATTCTAATATTGGTAGAACTGTAGCCTTATAAAGTTTCAATAAAATATCTCTGTCAGCACCCCATGAAGTGTGAGCTAATTTTTTTAATATATTTACAGATTTTAAGGCCTTTGCTTTGGTATGTCTTACATGGGCCTTCCAGTTCAAATGAATGTCAAAATATAGGCCTAAGAGTTTGACTTCTGGATAAAAGCTTACGCATTTGACCTATTTAATGAAAGACTATCAGTTAAGATGAACAAAATTCATATTACTGTGTTATACTTGACTCTTAAATTGCAAATTCCCTCTTATGTTACTACTGGCTAAGAAGGCTTTATGCCAGCTAGGCCTCTTGTTCCTGGAGCAGCCTGTAAAAAAGTCTCCTCCAGGATATTAGAAATGTTATTTTCTCCATTTGATTTTCAAATCAAGTAATACCCCGTGAATTTTCTTCTTATTTTTGTTAATTCATATTTCACATATAAAGCGTCATTCACCTTAATCACCATAACTGGTGGTTGGGAAACCCTTGCCATTTTAATTTTTAAAATTGAAATGACCAGCTTACAAAATAACTTTAAGAATAAACAAGATGAACGATATTTCACCTGTTTGATTTCCTTTTCACATCTGAAGTGATTTTTTTAAAACGCAACACTCAACTTACCAGTCTATTTTATCTGCTACGTAATCTTTGTTCAATGTAAAGTTAATGTAAAGCTCGAGTTAAACTCTAATGCAGCAAGCAGCATCTAGCATTCGTATAACTAGCATCCATTACAACAAGTACAAATTGCGTCGCAGTTTCTTCGGCGCAATAGAGTTTTCTGCAAAGCGTAAAATCAAGGCCACCGAAAATAGATCTATCTCTTGGTGGTCTCAGTATAATGAAACTTGAACCATGGCCCGGTGGCGGCCTACCCTATATCGTTGCCAGAAGCACAATTATGGCTAACTTTAACCTTAAATAAAATAAAAACTATTGAGGCTAGAGGGCTGCAATTTGGTATGTTTAACGATTGGAGGGTGGATGATCAACATACCAATTTGCAGCCCTTTAGCCTCAGTAATTTTCAAGATCTGAGGGCGGACAGACAAGTGCAGACGGACATACAAAGCCGGCACAATAGTTTTCTTTTACAGAAAACTAAAAACCCTACCTTCAAGGGATCTGAAGTCGCAAAATGATGTCATCCAAACTCAAACTCTCCATTTATAAGCTGACAAACAAATGAAAATGTTTAAAGAACAATGAGTCTGTAAATGCGAATCAACCCATTATGCAGACAGCGAAGCTGTCAGCCCTATCCCTTGTCAGTAGCAGACGATATCACAAGGATTGTCTAATCTATAAGTCTCTATGGGTACTTGGAATTCATCAATCAAAAGTGTTCTCTCGTTTTTAAAACACGATCTCTCCCAGCAATGACTGAGTGCATGAAGCATAAACTCGATTCGATTCCTCCATATTGAGATATAAAACAATCATCGCCCTCGTATAGAGAGCCTGGGCTTAATAAACAAGGTGCTACCTGACTGTTCACCACAAGGTCGACAGTCCCACACGAGAACAGTCCGAAATGACATTAATCAGACAGGGATGGAGAAGGAGTCCTCACGTCAGATATACGGACGTATTCGCGATGGTGACAAATGGCGTACAAGAAGGACCTGGAGCTGGGTCGCCAGATTGACGTTAACACACCGCCACCTCCTGATGGTGATACTGATATCGGAGTTCAGAGGGCGATGTAAGAAGCACAGGGGAAGAGAGAAGTCAGTTGTTTACGGAGGAAGAGAAATGTTTAAGGGTAGGAGGTTGAAATAGTAAGGAAGGCAAAAGGCAGAGAGAGAGAGAGAGAGAGAGAGAGAGAGAGAGAGAGAGAGAGAGAGAGAGAGCGCATCTCGGTGGTGAGACAGGAGCATAGTTCTCAAAGGACAAAAAGGCGAAAAGCAGTCCGACAGCAGATGAATTGTAAGTGGGACAAAAAGAGCAAGAATACACCGAGAGATTATGTAAGGGAGGAGGATATCTAAGGAGGGGTTTTTATGGGTCAGTAAATAGGTTCTGGATTCGGGAAGAGCAACAGAGGTTTAGAAGGTGAGGAGACTAAAGGAAAAGGTTCTCACGCGGACCACGCTGATGAGAATATGATAAAAAAAAAAACAGCAAATAGATAAACGTGAAAGCAGCACTGTACATTTTAGAAAGTTGTGAAGCAAGTACGTTCTTCAGAGCAACGTGCTCATAATCTTCATACAAAATTCAGGCTTGGGAGAAATATGAACTAAAATCTTACGTCCTTAGGTTATTTTACTATTACAAAAATTTTGACAGAGAAAATTGCACGGACAGGCAAGGCACTTAATAGGAACATAGACTAGCAGACTGGTTTAAGGAACCAAAATGCATAAGTAACTGAAAAATTAATAACATCACTAAAATCAAGAACAATATCGTAAAATAATATTAAAAATATATGCACGACCGGGAAAATGCAATTAGAGATATTTTAGATGTTTTTAACATATTCGTGCTCAATATTATGTTTTTTTTTTTTTTTTTTTTTACATTTTCTGTTCTTTTTCAAAATAAGAAATTGACTCTGCGGCTCCCATTTACAAAATATCTAGTAGACTCGGTTTAAGCTCTTAGCTTTTGTTCATCCTCAAGGAAAAGAAGTGAAAGTGACAAGTCTCTGCGACATTCGGTTGTTATTAAAAAAAAACAAAAAAAGGAATGTAACCTTGTCGTTTCTTTCTTGCGATGACGCAATCTGTATTCTGACTTTGATTTAATAAGGGATGCTTGAATGCTTCTTAGGTATTCTCAGGGGCTTGTATTTCTTGAATAAAAGAGTTTGCATTTCAAATGCACAAAGAAAGTCTCAAGACTTGCATATTTTAGAAAAAAATTCCGACTAGACCTTTTGCTTTACATTTGCGTGAAAGAAAATGAGGCAATTAGTTTTCTTAGAATGTATTCCTTTTAAAAGATAAAAGCACTAACTGCTGTTTTTCAGGTAAAATAGTTCAACGTTTCTCCACATCTTGCATTACTTAAATACTTAAATGGGCAGTAATAGTAATGTGCATTCATACAAGAAAATTACAATCTTAAACCTTTTTAAATTCATCATTACGCAAACTACTGTTGTATAAAAGCTTTACGCTTTACTGTGCCCTGTAGATCAACGTCATCCATGAGTAAAAAGTTATACTAACTGTCACCAAAATTGTATTATTATACAATAACATAACACGGAAAATATTAAAGGCCAAACAAAAATGTACAAATTAACTAAATTCATTTTAGTACAAATGAACTAAGGTAATGCCCACAATCAAAGGCCCCAAAAAAGCACAGCTGCCACTGTAGTGACTTCGTACCCACTTCCCAAGAGCTCCCAAAGGCATTTTTTAAAAAGGCAGCATTCCGTTGTAAACACTTAAGGTGATCTTGATGCATCTTGTTCTATATCGATCTTTGGAACCCGAAGGGAAAAAGAAAAATAAAAAGGGTACCGAGGATTAAATGAAGAGATAAGATGCGATAGATGACTACGAGGCTACTGTCAGACTGCCGTTACACATTTCTGCTCCAGGAGGGAAGGAGGGAGTTACATAAAAACTTTTACAAACACATAAACACGCATCGCACCCATATATATATATATATATATATATATATATATATATATATATATATATATATATATATATATATATATATATATATATATATATTATATGCGTGCAGATATTATATAAAAATGTTTCTGGCAGGAAAAGTACCATTGAAATTCTTACATTGTACATATAAATAAAATAAATAAATGACTCATATCACAGGAATTCCTAACATGCTCCTGTTTTATTGTCTACCAGAAAATATTACTCATTTAGTAGATAAAAAATAAGAAACTGTAAAAAAAAAAAAACGCTCCAATTTACGACTAAAGTTAAGCCTTTAAATATATGCAAAACAAGAAAGAAAGACTAGCAGTAGCAGCGAGGGTTCTTTTCAACCTCATGTGTCTCTTTTTGCTCTTACTGCATGGACTTAACAGTAGATTATTAATCGGAAAATTGTCCCTTAATGTACTGGTGAATGACAAAGAGATTTCGATGTGAGACCGACTTCTATAAGGCTTAACATAGGATTTTTATTTGAAAAATTACATCAGACAGCTGGAGTGAAACTCTCTCAGGAAAGCTCTCTCCTCGAATGTCGAATTTTTTCAGCAGAGAATACAGAACTTTACCCCAAAAAGAACTTACTCAAGTATTCGCCCAATTGTTTTCGTTAAATATAACTGTCGCTAATTAATTCCACTTGCTGTCATGTTCCTACATCTCCACCTGATTTTACTGACCCTAGCTAATCCCACTCCTCTCTAAGGAACAGTTCCACTCACAGTCACCTAATTTTTCTAGTTACAGCCAATGAGATTGCTGCATCACTCTTACAGTGCTAGTTGCACAACAAAGTCTCTGCCAATGATTTCAATCCAGGTAACTTTTGTGTTTACGTTGCGAGTCAACTCTACCTGTGATGGATCGCAATCCGTCTAATTCTTGATTAGTATGATTACATTCCAAAGACAGAAGGGAAAAAAGAAAAGCATGTGAAATCTTTCATTCTAGATGGTATGCTGCTATTCATAAGGATGGAACAGACAATATGATCAAAGCAGATGGCTGCATTGAAGAAAAAAAAAAAAAAAAAAAAAAAAAAAAAAAAAGAATTCATGAAAATTATATGGAAAGACCTGGACGACCGACCGTAATAAAAGTTGGAAACAATACACAAGGTAGAAAACTCTAGAATTTCTCAGCTCTACAGGATATCAATAACAAATCAAATTTCCTAAACAAAAACTTCATCAGTACTAAAGACACTTTTTTACAAAAGTAAGCTTTATGAGCTCTCTGAAGAAGAAATCCTTCATCTATGTCCTGACACAGTATTTGGGAAAAAAATGACTGAGATTCACTGTGCAGATAATACCAGACTATACAACATTCAGCAGTCATGTGAGAATCAAGATTTAAAGCTACGAGTTCATCATTGAACAGTGCGACAACTGTTTTGAGAATGGCCATATAAAACTGACCTGTTCAAATCCTCTAATATTCCATGAATTTTCAGAGAACATGAAGAACTTTGTCACTAAAATACCTATCACAATCAAATTCCAAGATACGTCCAAGAGGAAAAGCAAGGATTAGAGGGACCTTCCATTGCCCCTAAAATGTACAATGAATAGAATAAAAGAAAAAGGAATAATAAGATAACCATAAACACAGTGACTAGAGAAGTCTTAAACGGATCTCTTCCCCTGGGAAGATTTGGATAAAGACTCTGCATGATTTACAGTTGAATATTCCTAAGTTGTAAGCAAGATATCTTTAGTATTGTGTTAAAATCTTAATAAAAATCAGCGAAAATAAACTACCAAACCAGAAGAAATGTGCAAGGCTAGCCTCCCCATATCTTAATACTTCTGATATTCAGATATTAAATCACTTCTCAGTTTTTCATGAGGCATAAGCCATGATGAAGATATCTATTATGAAAGCAGATTATAAGAGTAGTACTTCCACAAGACTTAATCAAAGGTAAGATACCCCAATAACATAAAAATAATAGTAAATGGGAAGCCAAGCAATGAAAAAATAATGAAAGCAACACTCATACGCTCTCACTAAACACAAAATCCTCGTTGAGTGGCATAAGAAGGAAAAAATGTCTAAATGAAACCTAAGCCCTTCAGTCAAAGGGAAAGATTCTCAATCCTGAAGTGAAAAGACCGAGGATTCTTCAAGATAAACCCATCTCTCATTATGGTGTCATATAGCTTCCAGAAGAATTGTGGGGATTTAAAAGCTTGAGCAGAGGAAATCAAGTTGTCTTTGGTGGCCACTACCCAGGTATTCTTTGTGCAATAAAGCTTTTAATTTAAGCATAAATTACAAAATGTGTATATCTCCAGCTCCAAAAAGTAAACATGCTAAAGGCAGTGTTGCTATCATAGCTTATGCAACTTTGCAGCATTCACTACTACCTTTGAAGACAATGTTGCAAGCTGTTACCAATCAATTTGTTTTAGGAAAACAAATGACAGCTTGTTCCATATAACTTCCTTTTTATCTTCATCTCACCAAAAAGGACATAAACAACATTAAATCAGCGTCCCGCTCCACCTATTTCAGGATGTTGCGCTATTAAATAACAATGGGTGGATTATAAAAGATGTCACTGAAATAATATTGTTTTATGCAATGACAAATCAATGACACCTAATAATATTCACTCAAATCAGTATTCTGCTACTGACCTGACAATCTGCTCATCTAGACTACAAGTGGTCAGTAAATGAATTTCTTTGTGAGAGTGACCACTGTCCTATTTTTCTTGACCCCAATGTAAATGCAAACCCAGTGTGTGCTAACTGTGATAGCCATTTTTCTGTGATTACATTCAGGTGCGCTGTTTCAGACATGACCACTTAAGGAGTAAACATCATTTAGATGGTAAGAATCTCTCAGAATTTTAAATAAAAACAATGTAAAAAACAGGCAACCTTATGGGCTATCTACAAAATGCTAAGATTTCTAACGAAGTACATTTAACAAATCCACTCACTTGTAAATTTATTTTACATACGCCTTTAAACGGTCTAAAGGGAAAAGACACTAAAATAACCGATATCGGTTCCAATACTTGACCTTTTGGCCTAAACCGCATAATGAGCAATCAATCAATACCACTGCACAATATCCTTGTTATCAGTGATTTATTCTAACCATTGCATTGACTACTCTGCCTTGTTTCAAAAACTGTTTCCACTAATTCCCAATGATTACCCCTAACTGATGTTCTGGATTGCTTACATTCACTACTACTGAGTTGTTCCCATTGCTCTCGGAGACTAAATCCATTTCTTGTCCTTGATAGGCTCTGCTTGTTATCCAGGATTAATTCCCTTCACTGAGCGCGATCGATCCAGCCTTGTGTCCGTAAATGAAACCTCTCAATGTGAGTGACTGAACCCATTCATTTTCCTTGACTACCTCTGGTGGGTGAATTACTGTTAAAAAAAAAAAATAAATAAAACAATTCTACCGGTTGCATTCGACTGATTTTCCTAATCGGTAATTGGATTTTATTTATCGTTAGTCACCTACTCAATAAACAAACAGTAAACTATTAATTACACATATCAGCAGCTGAATCTTCTTTCAGTCAATATCTGATTTCACTTATTCTCAGCTAATAAGTGTATTTAATTATCAAAATGGTTCATCGATTCCTTTTCGTGAAGTAAACATAGAAAGAAAATTCTCGCACCCTGCTGCCAGTTAGTACTAACATAGGACTGCAGACATTATGCCAGTAAAGCAGATCAGAAAAAAGGGTATGACTTCTTTGTATCTGCGTTTACTGATTTAGAACAAACAAGATCTTTGGACTTAAGTCCTTTAAAAAAGATTAACTACTGTCGATATAAGACTTCATTTGCTCAATCTTAATGTCCCAGTGACATTACCAAGATCGACTGAGGTTCATATATTACGTTTCTTTTTTATCTTGCTTAAATTCCGTAGCTGTTCGTCAATTCAACAATCGTACTAACGAATGAAATACATGAAAGTTTCTGTAGAATAATTGAAATTCCTATAAAGAAGTATTTTATAGTCACTTGGTTATTAAGAGAAATTGAGGGTAATCTCTCTCTCTTCTCAACACTAATCTGATCGGAACTCCTCCATTTGGTAAGAAACAAAAATTAATTACAAATATGTAGAATACTTATCTGAATTACATCACACACAGTTACATATTATTACATACTGATCAAACCTCGTAAACCTGTAAAAAGTCATACTAACACCACTAAACCAAACAAAATGCAATCACGTTACACACCCACACGAAAATAACAAACAGAAGGATTAATTCTACAAACAAGGACTAATCACGTCATAAAAATCATAAGGGATTAACCGTTTGGCAGCAGGTGAGCTGACGATACATTAAAGGGTATTACCGTATATGGGTGTGAACCCCTATATCCAGGGGTTGGGGATCTCGATGGAAGTGACTTCCTAGTTTTTGGTCAGGGTCAGTTGGTGGACATCGTTCTGTGTGCTTGGTCAGGCACACGCACAGAGTAGAGAGAATAAGAAAAGAATTTCTCCTTAGAGGGGAGAAGAAACGGTACAGAGGTACGCAGCAAGAAAAAGAAGAAACATATAACTACATAATATCATGTACGCAGACACACACAACTGTGTGTGCGGGTGTGTGAACACCAGCTTTCTGTGTAATGGATTAAAGACTTATTTAATCAGGTGCATAACAGACAGATAGACGGACAGACAAGCAGAGACAGAGAGAGGGGGAGAGAGGCTGATTGATAAAGAGACAGAGAGCAAATATCATCAATCAAACAACCTGCCTAATAATGTTCACAAAGTATGGAGTTGATCCCTGGAATTGTTTGGTTGTGTACTTGAGTACAAATGCACAAACAGAAAGAGATGAGAGGATTGAACAGAAAATAAAACATTAAAAATGAAATACAAAATCCCTCTGGCCAAGAAAAGACAAGAGAAGAAGAATGTGAAAAAAACTAATAGTTTTGAGACTAACTCACATGACTAGACGCAAGAGAATAAACAAATAAAAGGCGAGATCATAAGAATGAGTAGACACTTAAATGCAAAATAAGTTGATAGAAAAAAATTATCTTTGGACAGGGCTGGAACGTTCCTTTAAATGAAGAGTGATAAACGGGAACACCCTATGTAAGCGAATATAATTAATGTGTGTGTGTGTGTGTGTGTGTGTGTGTGTGTATATATATATATATATATATATATATATATATATATATATATATATATATATATATATATATATATATATATATATATATATATATATATATATAATATAAAGAAAATCAGTCAAAAAGAAATGAAAGCAAACGAAATTCTGCATTAAAAAAATTAAAAGGAAGCTAAGATGTAAACAGACTAACAAAAAAATATATTTCAGAACAGAATGCTTTCAGGCACCTTAGCTTTATGGTCATGCGTAACTTTCTCGGCGAAATGAAGTGGTCGTGAAGGAGCATAAACACCACTTAATATTCTCCCACTTGATGAGGTAAGAACGTTCAACCTGTTCTGGAAGACTTTCAAATTTGTGAATATGTTCTTTTAACATGCTGTTAACATCTGGTGGTTTGGTTAACTAAGCACGTTTTATAATCATTTAATTAAGAGCGCGCGCGCGAGAGAGAGAGAGAGAGAGAGAGAGAGAGAGAGAGAGAGAGAGGGGGGGAGGGGGTAAGGAAGCTTCAAACTACTATTATTTCTATACGTTAGCATGTGCGGAATTGTGTGTGAAACCAGATATGACTAGTGTTAGCAGGTACGTGAAAAAAAAAAAAAAAAAAAAAAAAAAACTCAAAACTGACTGAAGCACGTTTTTAATTAAATGTGTTAACATTCGATGCATATGTGAAAGCGATACAGACCGACAGACAAACAGACAGGTAAAGAGAAAAAAAGGTCGTTGTAGTCCCACGTGTGGGAATGATTTATTTTTTTAGAGTACAGTGGCCCCAAGTGTGTGTGTGTGTGTGTGTGTGTGTGTGTGTGTGTGTGTGTGTGTGTGTGTGTGTGTGTGTGTGTGTGTGAGAGAGAGAGAGAGAGAGAGAGAGAGAGAGAGAGAGAGAGTCTAAATAAAATTTACAGTCGTGATAACGTTTTTATAGCTCACTTCCCTAAGAAAAATCTGTGTACGATGACCTTCGGCAAAGAGTGGAACACACAACTTGCTCAAAATAGGACACAAGTGAATCATGAGCTGGCGTCATACAAGCTGCATTTTGCCGAGAAGCTGCTCATTTTCGAGTTTTAGTTTTCTGTAAAATAAAACTATTGTGCCGGCTTTGTCTGTCCGTCCACACTTTATTCTGTCCGTCCCCAGATCTTAAAAAGTACTGAGGCTAGAGGGCTGCAAATTGGCATGTTGATCATCCACCCTCCAATCATCAAACATACCGAATTGCAGACCCCTAGCCTCAGTAGTATTTATTTTATTTAAGGTTAAAATCAGTCATAATCGTGCTTCTGGAAACGATATAGGATAGGCCACCACCGTGGTTAAAGTTTCATGGACCGCGGCTCATACAGCATTATACCGAGACCATCGAATGATAGATCTATTTTCGGTGGCCTTGATTATACGCTGTAGCGGCTATACAGAACACTTGATTGCACCGAATAAACTTCGGAGCATTTTTTACTTGTTTTTATATGCATGCAACTCTCTTGCCACCCGATTTGTTTTGTAGTATACCGGATCCTTCGTCACAAGTGAACGTTTTAGTTTTGTTACTAATCATGCACAAATTGCTCGATATCTAATATATTTCTTTTTTATTTGACTCGCTGATTAGACAAGCGCGTTTGCGATCAAGTAACCGGTGATCTGGAACGCAAACAATGACGGGAGGTTCTGTAGTTTATTTGCTGCGGTTGTGTCAAAATGGGTCTCAGTTTTAATTTCGCAAAACATCTGTTGGTCTTGTTATTACTTTCATCGATAAAATATATATTCATTATGCTTTAAGTTCCTCCAGCTGGAGGTTTAAAAGAGATCTCTATTTTTCATTTTTATTTTCTATAACAAAGTGTTAAACAATCTGATCTAATTGTTTTTTTTACAGCAAGTCTGACACAGCATGTTTAACTTATTAAGATTCGACATTTAATTGAAAAAATTCGCAACGGATGATAAAGTGAACACTATAATATAATTTCCGTACTATTTCCCGATCGATCTCTCTCTCTCTCAGAACTGTAAATCCAATGACCATGACCTGAAGGTCACAGGTCAAGCCATCAAAATTTAAACTTATTTCCACTGCATTCTACTTATACCTAATAACATCCAAATGTGCGTACCGATTATATTTTAATAATTTTCTTGCTCCCTATTTGGGAAGTCCATTTGCAGGGTACTGCCTGCCGATTTTACTCTTGTAATTAGTGTCACCGTTCCATTAACCCTATTCTAAACATTTTCTATCATGATTCTTATTGTTGTCATCTGTATGACGTTGGGTGATGACGACGATACTATAAAATATAAGAAATGAAAGTACTGCTTTTATTTCTGCTATTATTATTATAATCTTCAGAGTTAACGAGGAAGCTGAGTCCCATTCCTACGAACTTAAAGGGCTCTCCTGAGGATTAGTATTCAAGTTTGGTGAGGTTAAAAGTTGAAAGAAAAGTGTGAAGTGACTAACGGAAACCAACACGTCTAGGACAGTAATGGCATTGCAAAGAATCTTAAGCATCGTTTACAGTGTGCCGCGCAAGGCATACTACAGTAGAAGACCTGGTTTTCTGGCGGGAGAAATAACCGTGGTCGGCTTAGTAGCACATTTATTCCACAGTCAATTCTCTCTCTCTCTCTCTCTCTCTCTCTCTCTCTCTCTCTCTCTCTCTCTCTCACACACACACACACTCAAATACACACAAAATCTCACACAGTGGCTAAGAATTGTTGGAAAATAATCTTTTGAGGTGCACGCAAGTAGAGAGAGAGAGAGAGAGAGAGAGAGAGAGAGAGAGAGAGAGAGAGAGAGAGAGAGAGAGATGGGGAATTCATACCGAATGATATCTCAAAACAGACTCGGAACTCCCCGAGTCATCATCGCTCGTAAAGTCTCGGAAGATAGGGATGGGTCACGAGGGAGCATCTGAACCCACTCGTAGAGGAACCTGAACCTCTCCGCGAGGGTTTTGCGATGTTTTGGGGCTTCGAGCCCGCTGCTAATGGTTCTGGGAGTATGGGAGACGTAGGGGCACAATTCTCGAGGCACTCTGACCCGTCATTAGCGAAGGAAAAGCACGCAGATGTGGAAGTGACACGCCGAGGATATTGCTCGCGCGGGTAAACACAGCCAAATAAGGCGAAACTTTTTCGCTGTGGGATGAAAGGGTTAGTGCGCCTCGTGACTCAGCGCTTTCCCTTCGACGTTTTGGCTGCTACCGAAGGTCTCCCTACCATCCCCCCAACCCTTCCAACTCCCTTATCAGTTATATACATCCTCCTCCTCATCCTCTAACTCTTCCTCTCTCCTTAATCCTTCCACTCACAACCCCTCAAAGAGAATTTATGGTCAGCAGATGAAGTTCCTTTTATTATTATTGGAATAAAATATTTTGGCAATAAAAACGAAAATAAAATAATTCCATTAAATTATACTATCTTCTTTATCCGTGTTCGGGGCCACTGTTTTCAAATCCAAAATTATATTTTTCGTTAATATATTAGATTATCACAACAGTTATCTACCATAAGATGAAAAATGCAGGAATCCTAATATAAAAAACAGAGGTATGAGAGAAAGCCTTTTACTTTAAAAGGGATTAAAAGAAAAGCTGGATAAAAGACGAGTTGAAAAAGGAAGGAAATATGAAACAATGGGTACCAAAGACTGCCCTGACAACAAATTTCACTAAGAATGAAAGAAATGCCACATGATTTCGTGAGACATTTATTTAATGAATCACTATAACATGAGAGGCAAATAATAAAAATAATTATTTTTATTAAAGTCGAGGAAATCTCAGCTTATATGAACTCGAACGCATTAACTAACCAAAAAAAAAACGTTTAACGTTACAACGTTTGACTCCCTCATAAGAGATTTCAAATGAGAGAATTAGTACACTATCTATATATATATATATATACATATATATATATATATATATATATATATATATATATATATATATATATATATATATATATATATGTATGTATGTATGTGTGTAAAGGAAGTGTTATGAAAAATAAAATTTATTCGAAAAACAAGTATATTTCATGCAACCAATAAATAAGAAACAAAATAAAATCAGAAGAACCAAACACAGACATATGAAAATCCATTCAAATGAAATGAAGCACTTTTTCTCTAAAATGCAGATTTTCTTAGTTGAATAAAAACAGATCGCCTTTCCAACCTAATCCTAGTACCGGTTTTAGTAGCGATTGTAACGTTTTCAATTGAAATTCATCCAATATCACAATGGTCCCGTGGCATAGTAACATACGAAGCGCTCGCTGTTACTGTGATTAAGTCTTGAAATACACACGAAAGCTCAGTGTCTACGATCTTTCACCTTCCCTGCGAGCGCTTCTTATATTTCAACAGAAATGGGAATCTTACGTTTTTCATGGTAATGTAATGGATAACAGAGTCACTGGTCTTACCAGTTACTCATTAACCCTAAAACTCAACTATCAGCTCTACACTCGTCTACAGATTCTAAACTACATTTGGAACAAGTAAACTTTTGAAGAAAACAGGGAACTGGCAGCAGATTTTTTACTGTCAAAAAGAGAAATAATATGCTAGTTACTATATAATGCAAATACTATGTATTTGTAGTGAGTGCTTCGAAAACAGAGCTTTCACTTCCTAGCTAAAGTCTCTTACTGATCTCCTAAACATATGTAATTTTGTAGAAGACTGTTATTTCGCTGGTTCCATGGCTTTAGGGAACAAATATTTTTTTTGCAGAATCTTCTAATAAACTTGCATACTTTTTTATCACCATGTCTCGCAAGCGAGTCGAAAGGTTACAATAAAAATGCATTTGACATTATACGTTTAAACTGTTCTTGTTCATTTGTTCGTTATGATTATTATCATTAATAGTAATATTTAATGCTAATATAAATCTCATAAAGAGCTACAATAATGAAAATGATATTTATAACAGCAAAACTAACCAACTGAACCCGAAATAGAATTCGAATAAGACAAAATCTGACGAAACAGTAACCCCCTACTCGGTCATAGCGGCCAAGCCTCTACTCAAACAATACATTTTCGCAACTATTAAAGTAGTAGTAGTAGTAGTCGTAGTCGTAGTAGTAGTAGTCGTAGTAGCGAAGCACCACATAAAACAGGACTCATTGTAAATGAAGGAAACAGCCTGCTTTCTTGTTCTTGAAGTATTGTCATTATAATCAATGAAGAACGAACGTACTACACGGAATGGAAAGGATTACCAGACGAGAAAGGTAAATAAAGGATAGGATGAAATTAATGGAATAAGATTTAACAAATAATGAAGCATTGTTCATGACATGTATCATTGTTCATGAAATATATAAAACTCCACAAATATTAAAAGGGAAAAACTCCGTCACACTGCTGGAACCAAATAAATGGTACTGCTGCCATCACATTATTATGTATAAAGAAGGGCAGTAAAAATGGAGCTACATTATGAGGACGAGAGACGATTGTTTAAAGGAAGTTACTAAAGCCACGGCGACAAGAAAGTGAGCAGCATGATGAATATATTTCCTAAACGTAGGGTTCTGAGATCGTAGCACTAAAGAGATCCATGCATGTGAGGAAGATTCGCAAACCTATCCAGATTATAAGGTTTCCCAATGCAACAAATTAAGTATTAAAATACTACTAAATTTTATTATTATGTAGCCTTTTCCTAGAATATCTTATGTGCAAACGCTAAATAAAGACTGTATGTTACAGACATTAATCATTGCAAAAACATAATTACTGATGAGCAAAATAAGACCTCCAAAATAAAGGAGTTATCTAGACAAACAAAGTGAAAATAATATAAAAACCCACTCTGCTGTAAAACGTAAATAAATCAGCTTATGATGGAAATCCCTTAACCCATCACGACGTCAGTTGCAAATTGCCGCTCCTAGGATCTTATCGCAGCCACTAGGATACCTGCAATAAGTACCCCGAGGGTACGCTGATGCCCTTGTACCCCTGCCAATGGGTACTCTGAGGAGAGAGTCAACGGGAGACAAGAGAAGCCACGAGGAGAAAAATACCCGATGTCCATGTTTACTCAGTTTTGAGTTTCCTGTTGCAAGGGATCTTCGATACAATGGAATGGAGTCTCTCTCTGTCTCTCAGTATACATACATACACACACACATACAATATATATACACACATATATATATATATATATATATATATATATATATATATATATATATATATATATATATATATATATATAATAAATATATAATTTCTCATTTTATACTGAAGATGTCGAACCCTTTATAGGCGAAAGCTTCTATTTTTATCTGTATTTAATTTAAATTCTTTTGAGTGACATTTCCATTTTGTAACGTGTAACGTGGTTATGGGATTTTGTTAAGTATTTTATGGTAAAAACAAAATTAAGAGAGAATTCTACAAGTAAGATGTCAGTCTTTTAATTTTCAGTTATCCACGGTTAAGGTACTCTGCGTTCAGTTGACTACGTGGTACATTAAGATTTAAATATATCAACAAAGACCAATTGTTTTGATGCCTGTGCCCAACCACTCAGTCCTTGTTCAGAATTTGAACCAGCCCCTCATGTTATGGAGGCTACAATGTTAGGGATTATTTATATACACAGCATTAATATATATATATATATATATATATATATATATATATATATATATATATATATATATATATATATATAAATATAATGTTTGACCGAGTCAGGTAGAGGAAAGCTGTCAGAAACATCGACCCCACATACAAGTGGGTGACAGATGCAGAGAAAAAAATATATATATACACAATTATAATATATATACTGTATATAAAAATATATATACATATATATATATATGTATGTGTGTATGTACATCATTCAGAGGGTGGTGTTACCCCCTTCAGTTCTCTGTAAAAATTCTAGACTAGCAGGGTTGCTTGCTGCATGCGTTTCTCCACTCTGACTGCTACCCATCACACGTCCAGGACTGATTGAAAATAGCGATTTTCTTTTTTTTTTTTTCCTCTTGCTCTCTTGGTTCTCCACAAACTTCATTTTTAATAAGGAATATCTGCACTGGGAGAGCGCTTATAGTCTTTGGCTCCTAATCAGAGAGCGTTTGGTGACAATGTATTTCATATGGATTTAGCTTTGAAGACGTACAGGCGGTTAAGCAAAGGCAAATTTTCGTTTCAAATAATAGCAGCTGGCGTTTTACCCTCAATGATTTATACTGATTTACTCAGGCGAAGACGTAATTTTTACAGAAATTATTCTAAAAAAAATAGTTATCAACATAAAGTAGAATCCATCCATTTCAAATGAGGCTGATCAGTATAAATCATGCAGGGTAAACAAAACACCTGCTGCTAGTATCTGAAACCAGAATTTGCCTTTGCTGAAGCGGCTGACTATGAAAGCTAAATATATATGAAATACATTGGATTTCAAAAGGACACTCTCTGGAGTAGTAGTAGTAGTATTAATGTAGTTTAACCAGACCACTGAGCTGGCTTTCAGCTCTTATAAGGCTAGCCTGAAGGATTAGGAAATAATACCACATAGGCTTACGTTCTCTCATACTGTAACACATACACACAATAACTACATTTACTCCTGCTTCCACACAAAAAAGGTATATTAAAATTCATAATAAGTTAAGTAATATTTAAAAAAAAAACTAAATTTAAATTCGACAAATGCTGTTTTCGTGCTTTTATTTTTTACTTATTTTTACACTCTCTGGAAACTGCTGCCAGATAAATCAGGAAGAATTTGCCTTACGAAGTAATCTTTTCTCTTCTCTAAAACGAATCTGTGAATAACAAACCTTATGTAGCTATATCAGTTATTAATATTAATTTACACTCTTCTATAACATAAACGTTCAAATATAAACAGATTTTGTCTGAACGAAAATAAACATGCACCCCTAAATTACAAATTATAAAAAAAAAAAAAACAATTACTCCCATGGACTTACACTTCGTTGAAAGAGGTTAACAAATTGTTTGCATAGCACGATATTATACAAATAATTACATAATGTGAATAATGCTACTTAAATTTTTATGCAGAAAATCACATACAAATTCTAGCAAATGTAGAGACAGAAAATCAAAGATTTCCTGAGTAAAGCCAAGTTTCATTATCCGACTCACTTGTTAAAGCCATGTTTCACAATGTGACCTACTTATTGAATAAATTCTAAAATGATAAATAATGGTATTTTGCATATGCTAACTGTGGTATACTATGAAACTACTGTTATTTGTTTAGTTGTTTCAAACTTTCACTTGTAAGTAGTCCGAATATTTGGAATGAAACATCTTTTCAACGATTATATTCTCACTCTACATTATGAACTATCTTTCGTTAGTTTACTTATAACTGCAAAAATCGTCTTCTAATACAGTTTTGGATTAATTTCCTTATCATGTTTCAAAATTATGTGAATCTAATGTAAAAAGTTTTATTATACTGCCTCTCATATGACTTCGTATCTCACCTCTGCTATCTGAGATCGTCTCGTACCCTGCATTAACTGAAAATTAGCAAATAAACAACTGCCAAAAATACTTTGTCTTTATGCTCGTGCTCCAACTTCAAAGACATGGCGCTGATCACACTCATGAAAGGTAGGAGTAACGGGAGGAAAGAAGGTAAAAACATGATAACGGCGAAATGAAATGAACGTTAAAAGATGCAAGCGTTAGTAATTGGTATATAGCCTAAGACCAAGAGATCCGAAGTAGGAAGGCATTCTGTACACTCCCCCGGTAAGCAATATGGCAGTGCAGTCAGGTAGAATGACTGGAGCTCGTTACGCCGAAAGACGGAACGGTTATAGGGATCCGGAACCTTACAGATTTCTCCCATCCATATTGAAATGAAGAAGAATGAGTCCACTTAAGGACCCCCTAACCAGATAGAGAGTCAATAAGACCTGATGAATCGAGGTATTGGGCAAGTCCTGAGAGCCAATCGCTAATCACTTTTAATTCAATATCGCGTCTAACGGTGTTGACAACAGCCGTGTGGAGGAGTAACGTCAACATTGCACGTCGGCCACAATTGGCGGGTTTTTTCTTCTTCTTTTAACCTAATCTTCGACGCTGAATCAATTATTCCCTTTAAAGGGGATTTATAAACAAAAGGGACTCCATCTTGGATGATTTTGTTTGCTATGTACTTAATGGGTGATTGATGGTTTGGCCTTAAATGATATTGGATAAAAGTTACGAAGGGTCACGGTTATGTAAGTTGGCGTCGATGAGTACTCTAAGTTACGTGGAAACATTCTTCGTCTGTAAAAGTCAACTGCTATTTTATATGGGATCTTTCTTCACGTAAAACAAATTACAAAAGGGAATATCATAAGGTACATGAATCGAAACGAATAAAGAGTGAAGACAGACAAAACAGTCAGACAGAGTCATTTAAAAACAAGATATACAACTCTCATAAAAACTGAATTTGCTTCCTTCAAAGCTTGTACGCAAGGTACAATCGGAAAAGTAATAATTTCATTTTAGAATTAACAATAATACAAGAACTGGAAGAACGATAACACAGCAAACTGTCCAAAATTATGAAAAATCGTTTGTATAACTTGTAAAAAAAGTTATATAACGCAATTTATTCCTCGGAATTATTACTATCATAAAGAATATGCAAAGAAGTCAAACCTTGATACGTTTTGAAACAAAATCCTTTGAATTCTGCCGCTGCTTCATACATGATTTTGGACGCCTTTAGCAGGAAGATGTTATATGGTGAAATTACAACTGTCATCGTCCATCGTCATAACATAATGAAAGAGCAAATATATTATTTAAACTAAATGACACTTACTATCAAACAATTCCTAGCAGCAAATTATATTCATAATTAAAATTTGATTTATAAATATCACAGGCACATAAAAGAAAATGACTGTGCATCTTGAGGTTACAATGAGCAGCCATCAAAAAGTGTCTACTATTATTATTGAAATAGTTTAACTAGACCACTGACCTGACTATCATCTTTCAAAGGGCTGGCCCGAAGGAATAGGGTGAAACACCAGGTCTAGGCCATAGGCCATGCACTAAGACCAAATAGGTCTTTCGGCGTGGTGATGAATGTAGAAAGTGTCTAAGAACGAGACATTGTTGACGGAGATAGTAAGATGTGTTTCCTATCAGAGTAGGTAATAATAATAATAATAATAATAATAATAATAATAATAATAATAATAAACCTACCTACTTGTCTGTATCTACCAAATTCCGAAGCATTTGTAACCAGGTTAAAAAAAAAAAGTTACCGGATACTTGACTCCTGAAAATTTTATTTTGAATAACCTGACATCTGAAAACTTAAAGTAAGCTTACTGTCTCAACTTTGCTACAAAACCTACATAACTTAGCGTACACAGGCGTGCAAATAGGTTTTGTTACTAATATTGTTACTGTCGATGTTATGTGCAGAAGAACTTTGTTCAGTTAAGAGGGGTTATTCAACACATCAACGGAAATTAAATAAAAACATAATTCAGTTAAGAGGGGTTATTCAACACATCAACGGAAATTAAATAAAAACATAAGTCAAGTACATCTTAGGAAATTAAATTAAAGCACTAGTCAAAATCCTGAAAATTGCAAACGATATCAGCAACTATTCACGAGGATTCGGGCACCACATAAGGCGCATAAATCGAAAAGGAGCACGAAATGTCTCATGGCTACGTAAGACACTCATATGAAATAATTTGGAAGGAAAAATACATAGTGAGACGTATGATTTTTATGAAACCCATATACAGAAAATTGGTCACATAATTCCTATTCCAAACAAGCAGCAGAAAAAAAAAAGTTTTCGTTTGTTGCATAACTTCCAAGTTAACCTATTTTTATTTTGGTGGGGTTTCCCTTAGCAACCCTAACGACAACAGTACCAATTATACTGTTCAGCAATATGAATTACTAATTACACTGGCATAAGAAACGTTTACAATTAACGTTTTAATAAGGATCCTGAAATTATGGTATTTATACTTTTATTTGCGTAGAAGAGAAAAAGATTGCATATACAGTCAAGGCTTCTCGTTTCTTAAGGATGCTATTACATTTGTCCACAACGTCGCACGAAGCACATCTCGACACAAGGCTACACCTAGAGTTGGGTAATATTTCCTTTTTCCGCCATATCCTTTGATACCAGCCAACTAATATTGAAATCAAAAGTGTAAGTTAGGAACCGAGGTGATCTGCGCATTGACTAAAACTACTCAAAATAGTCTAATAAGGAAACAAGGTTTATTTTTTAGGAGGTCTGCAACCGGCTATCGAAAAGACTACTATAAAAAAATTACTACTGCTAGACCTTAATGTTTTAAGAGTAAAAATAATACCAAATAATACCTTCGGTGCCATGAGCAATGTGTAAATGTATATTTAAAGGTGATAAAAATAATATACGAGATCAGAATACATAAGAACCAATAATAAGGGAACTTCAGTTAGGAACTAACAAGAGGTACGTGGGAAAGCGGCTTCCGTTCTGAATACAGTGCGTAGATAACGAAATAAAATAATATGGCATTTGGAGAAGGGATGGATTTTTTGAAATACAGTTGGCAAGTTAGTGGTGACATAAATCGAAGAAGAATAAGTAGATCATTATTATTATTATAATAGTTTAACCAGACCACTGAGCTGACCATCAGCTCTCATAGGGCTGGCCCGAAGGATTAGGATGGAATGACAAGTCTAGGCTAGAAGCCTAGCACTGGGACCTAATAAGTCACTTGTCAATGATGATGAATGAAAATAAAATTAAAAGCTGTAAAAAGGTATACGCTTTCATACTTGAACACACTCATACACTTAAACTCATGCTTCCATACATACTCACTAAAAAGGTATATAAAAATTCAAAATAAATTAGGTAAAATCATAAAATTTACTTGTTTTAAAATTCATTATTCTGATTTTTTTTTTTTTTTCCAATTAATTTGCAGCTTCTCATAAACATTAAAATGGGTGCTATTGAGAACGTTGAAGATTCTGACAAAATTTCTTCTACCGGTCTATTTCCAAAATTTGATAATCGCTGCAGGTTATATTTTGGACATTCACACAGTATATGCTTAACTGTTATCAGCACATTGCAATCTGGGCAGAAGAAAAAATGATAAAAGAGCATCAGAGAGAGAATACAATAAGATATTTCAAGGAAAAGAGAATTATGTTCTCGAAACAAGTGACTGTCAAGAGGAAGGTTACTGGAAAAATGAATCTCATCAGGGATAAAAGAATTATGCAGAAACGAGTTAAAATTAAATAATGAGGTGCCAGATTAAAGGACTTAGTACCGAATGGCTACTAAATATTGAAGGCAGAAACAAAGTTAAAAAAAAACTGATGGCATAGGTAGTCGTGAATAATTGGAGGACGTAAGGCGGAGTGAATACTGTGAGGATCTGAAGAATGCGGGAGACAAAAGTTTCTGAGCTGAATGATGCAAGAGTGCAAAGGGCTAGTATCAGATTATAGAAAGGTTAGGGAGGCAGCTGATGAGAACGTTAGAAGGGCAATTAAGAAGTTGAAGGATGGGAAAGCACCAAGATTTTATGGGATTATGAATGAGATGCTTCAGTAAGGAGGTAAAAGAGTGACTGAGCATTCGAGCAGAATAAATTTTGTTCAAGGTACAAATGACGAAGAAGGATGAAAGAATTATCGGGATCTAACATTACTTAACATCATGGAAGGTGTACTGTAGGATTCTGATCAAGGAAGTAAGACAGATAACAGAAGGGTTGACAGGGGAAGAACAGTGTGAGTTTAGACAAGGTTCTGGAGCAAGCATTGTTATAAGATAACTAAGAATATTCAGAATAAAGAGAAAATCCCTGCGTGAAATTTATGAACCTAGAAAAGGCCTTTCGCAGAATTGATAGAGAAGCAATGTGGAGGGTTTTGAAAATGTATAGTATAGAAGATAAGTTGCTGAGACTAATAAATAAAAGATACTGTAACAGAAGTGAGTCTTATGTTAGAATTTGTAGGCCTGATGTAAAAAATGGGGTCGTGATAATAGCGAGTTATGTTTCTGTGGCTGTTTAATCTTTATGAAGGGCGTAATGTGAGAAGTCAAAGCCAACTGATTATAAATGGAGTGAGGATACCAAATTAATGTTTGCAAATGAAACATTATTGATTGGAAATAGTAAAGAGAAACCATGGACAATAGTGAGGGCATTTTAAAGTTTCCAAGAGGAGTAAGGTGCGGGATAATTGTGGGCAAGAGTTAGGTTACTAGGGTAAGTGGAAAGCAAGAGTTAGTTTACTTGGGTAAATAGAACACATGTGATTGAGGTAGAACAGAAGCAGCAGATTAGTATAAGTATTTGGGAGAATATGCCGGTGATGGTAAGACCGGTGAAGAGGCGAATCCCAAAATAGATGAATCGAGGAAGATAAAAAGTTGTGTGCACGAGACTGGGATGAAGCTTGGGGCGTCTGTAGAAGCCACAGTAAGAATGTATGTGGGGATTATTGAGGGACAGACAGACGTGTTAAAAAGGTAGGTGAAAGTGATACCAACAGTATGAATGACGTAGGAGTGGAAACGCCTGGCTTGCAAAGTATTTTGAAGATTAAAACTGTTACACGTGGTAGTATATTAAAGTAAGGAGTAAATGGTAAACATAGGTGAAGCTATAAAAACATCAGGAACTTTCTAATTGTGTCAGGACAAAGGAATACAAATTAGGCAAATAAGTTTGAAATTAACTGTAAATGAAATATATGAAGTCCAAGCTAAGTCGAAAGGAATTTAAAGTGAAGGAGAATGAAGAATCGTTTGCCTACAAGTCAAAAGATTACTGTACATTTAAGGATTTAGTCCTGTTAACAAATGAGAGGAAGAAGCAAAGAGAAGAAACTACATAGAAGGTGAGACTTAGAAAAGAGCCATCATTATGCAGAAAAGTTGAGAAATGAGTAATAAAATGAATGAATAAATAAATAGATGACATCATACAGATAAGGAAGGGAAGACATACTGCCAAAGAGGCTTTAACTAGCCAAATGGAACACTTTTGACACGTAATGCACACATGCGAGTACAGCAACTTTTTCCGTCTCTCACTCGAAGTTGGACAGTCACCTCATTAGTAAGATGCTTAGGGTTCCAATCCAGGGTGAGGGCAGTGCTACAGGGAAAGTACTTTTAGGCTATGGTACAATTGTTGACCCAAGCCGTGAATGTAGTATCGTTTGGCAGTCTACTGTGGTAGGTCACAGGTGTTACTGAAGAGAGAAAGAGAAAGAAAAGGAAATATAAAAGCGAGTTCGATCATAGCTTCGTTAAAATCGATGAAGTAATCCTCAGCACTACAGAAGTGGGAAACATTTAGCAATTACAAGACATTTTCTCCCTCACTCTTGTTCACACAAACACATACTAACGTATATACACAAACAAACAAACAAACAAAAACAAACACAAACATATACCATGCATTCATACATAGATGGATATATATATATATATATATATATATATATATATATATATATATATATATATATATATATATAGAGAGAGAGAGAGAGAGAGAGAGAGAGAGAGAGAGAGAGAGAGAGAGAGAGAGAGAAAATAAGGATGGAGAGAAAAGAATCACTTAATTACCCTCTCTGCTAACATTGCATCTAAAAGGCTGCCATCTGCATTAAGCGTAGAATAGCTTCGTTAACATCCTAATGGCATCGCCGTTGGCCTTGAGTCATCCGAATTTGTACGAAAGTCAGCAGGTGAGCTTTTGAGGACCTTTCGCGTGGAGGCGAGACTGAATTGGGCTTCTTAATTATACCTGCCCTTTTTTTCCTCAATAAGACTGGGAATAATACTATCACTTATCACAATTATATCATCATGAACATCATCGCCGTAGAACTGTTACATGAACAACAATCTATCTATTCTGTATATACGTCAATATAAATAAAAGTACAGTTTCTGTAAGTCCGAAATGCAAAATATAGATATTGAAATCTTCGCAAGGTGAAGGTCAAAATGATAAGTCAGGTCAAAAGGTTTATCATTTTGACCTTCACCTTGCAAAGATTTCAATATCTTTATAATTCCGTATATTTTCCTCGTAAATCTCGAGGTTCATCACTAATAATAATAATAATAATAATAATAATAATAATAATAATAATAATAATAATAATAATGATAATAATAATAATAATAATAATAATAATAATAATAATAATAATAATAATAAAGGGTAAAACAGAAACATGGGAGAAAATTGCTTTGAATCCTCATGAAACAGCGAATAACACTGTTTCCTGCCCAGTTAGTTTGTACGGCGTTTACTTTTTATACGTAAGTTTAACTATTTAAAAATTTATTGGTTTGTTGAGGTTCCCACCTTTATCCATTACACCGAATACATAATGGTGCGATAATACACAAACACACACACACATATTTTATATATATATATATATATATATATATATATATATATATATATATATATATATATATATGTGTGTACATAAATTCCCTTATAATATGTATATCCCCTTTGCCTGACGAGAGCAACGAGATTCGCTGAACAGCAGCACCAGTATACAATAATAAATGCCTCGGTCTCGAACTTCTCAGTTCCAGTGGTCCTTTATTCCTCACACCGTTGGACCGTGGAAGCGACTCCCTGAGGATGTCTGCAATTGGAACTTTGGTAGTTCAAGGGAAGATGCAATGCATTACTACCCAAATACAATTTGCGTATCTTCTGAATAATATATATATATATATATATATATATATATATATATATATATATATATATATATATATATATATATATATATATATATATATATATATATATATATATATATGACTTTTTATGACATCACCGTGATTCGTATACAATCAGTAAGCTACAAACGTCCTCTAATATCAATTCCTTTGCCTCGGAAATAATATATTTTCATATATGTTACCGAAGGGGAATTTTTAGTTGACAATAAGTTCGTCGTCCCGTGGGCTCGAACCAGCGAAGGACAAGAACTCAGGACATTTAACCGCGTCCACTGTAGTCCTGAGTTCTTGTCCTTCGCTGGTTCGAGCCCACGGGACGACGAACTTATTATCAACTAAAAATTCCCCTTCGGTAACATATATGAAAATATATTATTTCGAGGTAGAGCGAATTGGATATTAAGATTTGTAGCTTACTGATATATATATATATATATATATATATATATATATATATATATATATATATATATATATATATATATATATATATATATATATATATATATATATATATATATGACATTAAGCCGTTTCGCTAAATAATGGGTGACTCCAGTTAAAAACAAACAAACAAAGAAAATGGTCATTACAATGAACATACTTTAACTGCTGAATCATGGATTCGGTTTTTAAGATGCGGGTGGTGAAGCTAAACGAAATACTAATTAACAGCGCATCAAACCCCTATACACATTGTGTCATTCACTCCATCTTGCAAGTACTTTCGCGACTCCAGGATACCGAGGTCCTTCCTTTCCTATACATCCATTTCCTGGTCTCCCTCTCATCTTTACCCGTAGCACTTCCGAATTATACACTCCTTTCACTAACCTATCATCGCAAATTCTTTCCACAGGTCAGAACCATCTCATATCCGGCTCATCCCTTTCACTAGTTTATCTTTTTTAACACATACTCATATTCCATGTTTCGCTTTGTCGGTTCTTACACTGTACATACTACGAAAACAATTCATCTTAACAGCATCAATATTTTTTATTTCCCCTTGAACATCCCTGATACACTCCTCTCTCTCTCTCTCTCTCTCTCTCTCTCTCTCTCTCTCTCTCTCTCTCTCTCTCTCTCTCTCTCTTCTTTTATATATTCTTTTAAGAAAATTTCTTTGAGATGACAATGATTTTCTAATGCTTTCTCAATTTTGAATTATTTAACGATGTTGCAACAACTATTCTATTATTGTATTCTTTTCTTGCGTGAAATACATTACACTTTCAAGTACAGACCTAACAATTTAAATCGTGAATCAGTTATACTGCATTCATTTATATTTACTTATCTCAAACTGAAGCTGTGTGTGTGTGTGTGTGTGTGTGTGTGTGTGTGTGTGTGTGTGTGTGTGTGTGTATATATATATATATATATATATATATATATATATATATATATATATATATATATATATATATATATATATATATATATATATATATATATATATATATATATATATATATATATATATATATATATATACACACACATATATGTGTGGGAGGTTGTATCAAATATCAAATAAAATATATTTCAAAATAAAAGCAAATAAATGAAAACAAAATAAGCTATGAGATACAAAATGGGGCGTGTGGGCATGGGACCTTATATAAACAAATAAAACGTTTACAGGGAATTAAACCCTTTTAAAATAATATAGAACTCCAGAGCTTCCGATATGACAATAATAATAATAATAATAATCCAAGATAAAGTACACTGCTGTCATCAAGCACAAACATATGCCCGCAACGCACATTGTCCTGTCTGAGCAATCGAATCAGCCAGAGCCTTATCCATCCAAGGGAGCATTTTCGTGACAGAGACAAAATCTTCCTGCCGAGCGAAGGCGTCGAGACGAGCTGCAGGTTGCCAACCGCCGCCAGAAAAGCAGAAGAACAAACACCAGTAAAAATATTCGAATATTAAGGGTTTAATAATCAAACACTTTCGCCAAACACTTCACAACGGAAAATCAAGATAACAATTCAGCACATAATTTCCAGCGAAGGTAAAATGTGTAAGAAGAAGGAGAAGCCATTAGATTTTTTTTCCTTTCCTGAAGACGTTCTTCAGCACAAATGACGCATGCGCTGTCAGCATCTCAATAAGGCAGAGGAGAAAGGAAGGAGAAAAATAACGCACATAAAAGACTGAATATGAAGCGGGATGGAAATTAAAACATTATCAAGAAAGGAAAAAGATAAATGGTGGGATGAAAATGGAATGAGGGATATGAATTGCCTGTCTATCTGTATGAATCTCTCTCTCTCTCTCTCTCTCTCTCAATAAATTCCTATTGTTTAGATTATTTTTTCGTATTAAAATAATTTCACAAGACCACTAAGCTGACTATCTGCTCTGCCTATTGCTAAGAATAGTAATAATGGCAGCAATGATACCGTGCCCTAAAATTAGTGAATACTATACATGTCTTTCACGCCATCCAGTATTTAGTCCACATAATTTCTTTTGTAGTTACTTCACTTGCCTAACTCAAATTCTATGGCTGTCGATTCTAGCCACTCAATTAGATTTCCTCTTTTTGAACAAAATATTTATATATCTTCATTATCTCAGTGCACGAAAAACTATTAGTAAAAGTAAGAGCCAGAAGAATAAAAAAAAAAAATTTTCTTCCAGTGTAAACTCTATTACCTGATAAAACAATCGGAAGTATGGGCCTACAAAATAAACGAAATATCTCATATTTTTATTTCGACGCCTAAGAATGATACATAAGGTTTCTCTTAAAAATGAAAATGATGACAGCAAGACATTGCTGAAAACTTTTCGGCAATATATCAGAGAGAATGAGCACAAAGAATTTTTAACGAAATCTTCTCTACAAAAGGCAAATGGTATTCACTAACAGAATAATCGTAGGTAAACAAAATTAATAAGATTTACTTCTCTAACCAAATAAATATAGAGCTCTCAGCACATACAAATGAAAAAATAAACAAATAGTTTGTCACTAAAAACATCACAGTAACTTTGAATACAAAAACTCATACATTGATGTACGAGAAAGATCAATCAAAACTTGGACGCTCCACCAATGTGATTATTCTCTGTCCTTTAGATTTTATTTCATGAAAATATCGAAGCGAGATTACAATAGTTACCAAGATATCTGCATCTCCATCACATAAATTATTTGGAAGCTTTAGTAGTTTTTAATCACGTATCAGTAACAATAACAATAAACGAAATGAAACAAAATCCCTATAGAGATCCTGACTCGGACACCCAGTAAATAAGGAAATTTCCCTAAAACTGTGTGAAATATCTTGCTAACACCCAGTCAGAAAGGTAGACGGACAGACAACCATAATAAGGAGAAACATACCTTTCCCGGAAGTCGTACAAATATAAAATCTAAATTTTAAAGTATGGCATTAACAGTCAGAAGTAGTACAAGCAGCATCACCTAAAAAGCGATTATAATGAGAAATAGTTTACTATAAATTTGCGTTTGAAAATTTCAAAACACAGAAGAAAATGAAAAATTTCCCGAGAATCCTTGACAGCCAAATTTGGGTGCGTTTTAGTGTTGTTCCCTTAAGTTTCCAGCGGTTTTCGGGATTTTGGCCGCAAATCAAAAGGTATTAAATTCACCCACAAAAAAAAAAACAAGACAAAAAATGAAACCTTATGACTTAGCAAGATCAGCATAACAGTTTTTACGGAAAGAAAAAAAAAAAAACACGTATCCTAACGAGGTAAGTTTAAATCTTTCGAAATCATATTTTCTCTGCTGTCTCGTAGTCCTGCCTAAAAAAACACCAACACTAAAGAGAAGTCTCTGACGCACCACATCTTTTGAAGCGTATATTCTAAAGTCAGAACTGGTACAGACTACACTTGAACTGGTTATGTATGAGAAGCAACTTCAAGTAAAGAAGCATCTTCAAGTAAATAATTAGAAGATATTAAAGATATTCAGTGTGGGAATAAAAGAATACATCAGCAACGCATAGGTTATTATAGATCTCGTTCCTAAATGCGACGGTGGAAGAAACCACGAAAATACTGATGATCAAGACATCACTCTGGCCACAGACGCCGACGTCAGCTTCGTCAAAGGACGACCATCAGTCACCTGCGCGGGACTCTCTTCCAGGCCTTGAGCTCAGGAGCTGATCGTTTGGTCGATTCGTCAATTGTCATCCGGGTGATGATATCGGGGAGAGAGAGAGAGAGAGAGAGTGTCGGTGGCGGCTGTTAGTTGTCAGACAGCAGTATGAGTGTGGCCTCTTTTTTCTGCTTTTTTTTATATTTCGTTGAGGATATATAAATATATAAATTGTTTTTTTATGGGCTAGCAGAAATACTCAAAATATATAAATTGTTTTTTTATGGGCTAGCAGAAATACTCAATCTGAATTATGGGTTACTTTCGTTCCATTTTATTGGCAATATGTTTTTTTATATCTATTCCATTTCATACATTCATTCATTACAACGTTATCAATTCACAACTGCAACGATTTATCTTCTTGGCCGAAGTACACTTACCAACTATCAATACTAATTAACCGTAAGCTATTTCATCTGATAGATGAGCTTGTCTATCTGCTGATCAATAGGTGCCTTAGCTTAGTGTCAAGGTGATCCGACTAAATGTCAATGGCAATAAATGTTATGGCATTACTAGTCTATCTCTCTCTCTCTCTCTCTCATACACACACAAACACACACTTTTAGAATATGATAATGTCAACTTTTATCTGTTATTTCAGTTACGTTTACTTCCTTTTACATCCATTACACTCCCATTTCCTTCCAGTCTTTCTATCCGTCTGTACAAATTTTAATTTGTATAAACCTCATGACCTTGAAAAAAAAAATCCATTGTCGTTTTTGCTACTTTCTGCACTGCCATTGTAGCTTATGATACTGGCACATCGCTGCTAAATGGTACATCAAACCTTAAAGCATCGTTCTTTCATGTTTTACAAATGAGCCTTTCATTACTCTCTTGTGCAGAGTAATTCCACACCATCAAAGCCACGTCCACGGGCTTGCTCCCGTTAAAAGAAAAGATAAATACAGGGACCACAACCATATCTTTAATGCTGAGTTGTGGATAGATCCATCAAGTGTGCGAAAAACTTCCACCTTTCTCAATTTTTTTTTTTCCAGTTGTTAGGACATTCTACTCAACTGAAGATTTCTAGGCAAGCAAATGGCTCCTTTGGTTTGTCCTTTAATAAAGCCTGTTTCTCCTGTTTCAGGGTTTGAGATGTTGACCATGTCTACTGTATACGTGATATATTCAAGTCAACGTTGCTCGGTTCTGGATAAATTTCATATTTCTTTTCATAGATAAAATCATTATCCACACATGACATAGAAATATTCATCTTTAAATCACTCAAAGGAAAATAATGCTTTCTTTGATACTAGAACGATATTCACTGGGTAATTTTGGTTTATATAAAAACTAGAATCTCTGCATCGGAGGTCATCCGCGTGCTTGTAGTCAACCTAATACGAAAGACCTTAAAATTGAGACATGGGAAGGGAAAGTGAACTGATTTCTCCATTCTTTAATCTTGCACAACACCATTTCTCTTTTCTTTCCGCTGGGAGATTTAAATCTGTAATTTTCCTAAAAGCTTCAATTTACTACAGTTAATATATGGGTCTCATCCTAATTCAATAAAAATAAAAAGGTTCAACTTCTTACAATATAAGCTGGATAATTATTATATTTTAGCGTTTCATGCATGAAAGAAAAATCATAGTAGATGTCACTTTAAAATTTCAAACAGTGCTTTCAGGAATTTGGTGCTGTTCGAATGACGATACTTTCATTCAACCAAATATTTTTTAATCAAGAGATGCGGTCGGTGGAGATTATGGGGAAACGAACATAACATGTAATGGCCATCATTATATTATTTAATGTCTCTCCTGACTACTGAATCAAAGATAGCTACAGTACTGGTACAACCCTATACGAATCGTTACTGCTTCTTACACTCACTCGAAGAATTTAGAGCAATATCTCACTTGATGGCTTCTCCTATCTTTTACTCTTATGAATGTTATCTGCATGTTAAAAGCTTTTTTTCCACATTAATGCGGTCTTCTTTCAATCGGCCTCTTAACTCTCTCTCTCTCTTTATTCAAAATCACATATCCATATTTTTGCAGCCTTCTTTATCGACTTATATCCTGTTTTTTTCTCTACCTTCCTTAGCCGACACCTATCTATCCTTTCACACATCCTAAAGTCATCACACAACTTTCGTATATACAGTATATTTCTCTGGAAAGCAACTTTTTCATTCCCTGTGCAATTAGCTTGTGATTCGCATCAGGTGCTTCGCGTCATAATAATGTACATTCCACATCTACGAAGTGTCACTCCACAAACTTGACTGTTTTTAATTAGTATTCTAATAATATTCTACGTTTTTAATTAGTATTCTAATAATATTCTACGTGTTTTCTTTCACAGTTTTCTTTAATTTCATACCTCCTGCGTGGTTCCCTCTTCCTGTTTCACATGTCTGATTCACTCTCATCGCTGATCTATTCTCACACTGATATATTGTACTGGCACCTTGCTTTTCACTATCACGGTTTTTATTCAGTCTGAAACTACAATTTTTGTATAACATTGATTTTCAGCTCTCACATAATCTACCCCCTTTTTTTTTTTTTATTTCTCCTGTGACTCATGAATCAGCAAAATATCACTGGCAAAAGAAAGCCATTTTACTAAAGGTTCATAATCCTTTTCCTAATTCACCAAACTCTCACCAATTGCTGTAGTTTCTCCTTTAGATATACAACTAACAATATATCATCTGCAAGCACTGATAATTTCACCTTCCATTTATGCTCCTTTTCTGAATCCCAAAAAATACACCAATTTCTCACCCCACTGCTACATTCAGTTGTGTAAGTCCTTTGAATAATCATCTCGCGCAACACCGTCGTACCTTTTATGTCTGTTACACAGAGAAAAAGCCAGTTAAGAAAATCTATCATCGTCGTCCTTTTTAGCTTCGTTACTCCCCGAGATAAAATCAGCGAAAGGGGACACAGGAACAGTCCACCAATTTACACGCTTTTGTAACTGCGTCTTTCCATTAATTCAGGAATCCGTGTTTATATTTCAGATAGGCCCCGAGATGCGAAACAAAAATATCTGGAGAGCAACGAGCACATTCCGAGGGAATCGAATGCTGTTTTGAAGAAATTGCCATCTTTTGGTTATTACGGCTTAATTCGTACCATCGAAGATGATGCGAAATAAAGAAGCCGAGAAATCCAACATGGAAGACTTGGTACCATTATTACAGTATACGGTAAATATTCATCTGAACTGAAAGAAACTTTAAAGCAAAATGACTTACCAACCGCATATCAAATGCGGATTGCAGTATCAAATTTATGAAACCTTAAGTCATATCTTTCACAGACGTTCCAAAATTGGTCAAATCTAAGAGATATGCATGCCCCATGATTCACTTCAAGGAATTTTGCATTCGTCAGTTTACGGGATTTTTAGCTTGCTTAAACATTAACTGATTCTGAAATTTGGGTCTTGAAGACCAAGCGCCGGAACCCATCAGTATTATTCAGAGCCGTAATGAAGGTGAAATATATAAATTAGTGATATGATGACTAATGTTATTTATAGCTTTTTTGTTGGTCTTGGAAAGTTTTAACATCATCTTCCTCACGTATCGAGGGTTTCCCAGAGACCCGTGGGCTGCGTAGGCGGAATATGTGGGTGGTTTTTCAAAAGGATGATGACGTATATGATTAGATCCTTGACGGACGCGGAAAGCCCGTTGAAGTACCAATATGGATAAAGTGGATTTGACCTACCGGATTATCTCTCTCTCTCTCTCTCTCAAAGGCCTAATGGATAAGATCTGATATTTCATTCCATACTTTTCTCTGCTTCCCGTAAAGATAGGTAGCGAAATCAAAAGTGGTCATGCAAAATGAGATAAAAGCCTTTGCTAAAAAAAACTAGATGATTTACCTCATACTTCAAATAGGCGTAACTGTCGTGAATCAAGCCATTTCTTGTTAAGGTTATGAAATGTTATTCCCGTCAAGAAAATCATTTTTAAAGGGCAAAAGGAAACAACACACGCACAGAAATAAAGGGTGATGGATTTTTATCAATAACTAGTTATAACCAGAACTTCCTTTCCTGTTATTGAAACAACACTTGTGCCCTTTTTCTAATGTTACTTGTTTAAATACCTTGTTTACAGGCCTCTCTGACGGGCAAAAGTAAAGGCTGTGTACAAATAAAATGCGAATAATTACAAGAACGGTTACAACACAGTGGCAGGCGCATGTGCAAATAACACACAAGAAAAGGCAGCCAGCAACATTGTTTAGAGAGAGAGAGAATAAGAAAAGCATATATAATTAGAAAACAACATAACTGAATGATGGTGGAAAAAGATTAGTTAAATGCTCAGTACGATACCATGAAAGAGGAAGATCCAGACTGGATACACTCGAGGTACGATCAAAATACACCCATCTTTACTCTACTATACGTGCTTATTCTATCATTCCATCTTTTCAGTAACCATTATACCCTTCCTTACATTTATATATCATTGAATCAGAATCTTTCTCTCTTTATATATATATATATATATATATATATATATATATATATATATATATATATATATATATATATATATATATATATATATATATATATATATATATATATATATATGTCTGTATATATCATGGAGTAAAACGGACCTAACAATATCTCCTATCGAATCTCTCTTTCCCCTCCCTTTTCATCATCATCATCAACTGCCCATTATTATCAAGACTTCTTTATGTTGCGCTCTCGTTCTTCATCCACTGCAACGCCTATTGCTGTTACTCTTTTTATTTCAGGGGCCTTACCACATAATTATGTTCTTTAACCTCTTCTTCCTACATGTAACACCTGACCCTAAACCGTTCTGTTTTGGCTCCTTCCAAGTGCCAAAAAGAAAGGAAACAAAACATGAATAAAACATTTCAGCATTAAAATAGTCATGTAGGAAATGTTTCCAAATATTATTACTCTGGCAAAGCTATATTAAAATGAGAGGTTTAGGTGTCCTTATCTTTCTCTTCTCATCATCATCTTCCTTTTGATGTCGATCACCCGACATCGTAAGTGTCAAAATAACTGTACATAAAAGTACATTTCCTTGTTCTGTTCTGCTCGAGAGAGTAGAGATGTGGTACTCCCGTACCACTCTGCAAACACAATTTGACGGAAACCATAATTGCATTTTATACTTTAATTACTTTAAAAAATATGCTACCTTTGTTTGGTGGAAGATAAATCTTCCTTAAATTGCTTATGCTCTAACGGCATACAAAGGAGTATCTTTGCATAACACTAATATTTATATACTAATTAAGACGGCATAAAAATAAAAATTAAACGTTACAATTCTGTAGTTGTCTTGCGTTGATACGCTCATTTGAAATGAGATCATAATGTATATAATAATATACAGTAAATATGCGTGGATGGTAAAATGTACACACGCACATATGCACACTGTGTACTTTTATAAGCATGTATATGAGGCATTTGTCGAGAAATGACTGAATCTCAGAATGTCAGAGAGAAGAAATGATTCCGGGAGATTGCGGCAGATCATATCTCAAACTCTCACAGAGCTCAGCAGTAAGAACTGAGCCATAACAACTAGTTCTTTTGAGTGACCATTCATTTTCCTCTCGAATCAGAAATCAGGAAACCAAGGGACACAAAAGAAAGTAAATAATTCCGGAGTCTGTGTGGAATACCATCATCTCTGGTATTCCACACAGTAGCACCTGGGATTTTTATCCAAAAGGGCTGTTTTTCGTTCGGTTTATTTGTCTTTTGTTACATTGATTATACGTGAGTTATGAATGGATTTTCATGAAAATGTAGCAATGGTTGGCACCATGACTGGTAAAATCTGGTTTCATTTTGACCTTTCAGTGGAAGAAAGGACAAATAGGAATTTAATCTTGACCATAGTTTTTTTTTTTTACTTAGACTTCAGATTCATAACGCAAACTCCACCAATGAAGCAGTTTTATAGAATAAGGTCAAGGTCATACTTAGAGTTCAAAGGTCAAAAAGGACCTTAATCATGGCCTTAACCTTTGAATAACATGAAGGCTCATATTCGGTATGCATACTCCATTACTAAAGCTGACGTGGAAATAAAATGAAAAACAGGGTCATTCATCATGGCAAAGGTCAAATGTTGAATTTAACCATGGCCATACCATATGAACTATCCATATTTGGCATGCATAATTCAATTCTGACGGAAACATCATCTTTAGCATGCCCAAATCACAAATGATGCAGACGTCAAGATCAAGGTCGTACTTAGGGTCATAGATCACATAAGAAATTGGCCATAACTTTTAATCTGCTTGAGACAACAGACTTGGTATGTGTAATCCACTGATGGAGCTGATTTAAAGTCAAAGTTATATTCAGACTACCACATAATCCACTAATAAAGCTATTTTGTAGAGTGAGGTGAAGGTCAATACTCATACTTAAAGGTCAAACAGGAACTTAACCTAGGCTATAACCTGAACACTATACGAGACAGCGTCATGCGTGCTCTATTAATGAAGCTGGTAGTCATACTTCGAGGTCAAAGGTCTAATAGGAATTTAAACGAGACCATAAAATTTGAATTAAATGAGGCTGATTTAATGTTTTTCACGTATAAGACACCAGGGAGCAAAGAGGTTCAGTGAGGTTGACGTCAAGGTCAAAGTTCAAATGGCAATTTAACCTAGTTTATAACTTTTGAACTATATAAGATAAACGCTGTATATATGGCCATGAAGACAAGGCCAGGCTTAGAGGTTAAAGGTTATAAAGAAACTAAAGCTATTTTGTATATATTAAAATAACAAAATTTTATGTCATAGCCGACATACATGTTTTTTTCAGTCTATCACAAGTACCTGGATCAACTCAATAACATTCAAGTACCTACTTATTCAGTCTAGCTAGAGTCAATTATGAACTAGGAACTGGTTTTACCACTCAGTATCACTCTGGGACAAAATTTAATCCAGGACTCATAATAAATGGCTTATTACAACAAAATATATTTATGTTTATAAATACAACGGAATAAATAGCCAACAAATGGCTAGGAAAAAGAAACCGCAAAATTCAAAATGGGAATATGCAGTAAAAAATAAAATAAAATAAAAACAAAATTAATAAAGAACCAACAGTAAAAATGAGATGGAAGTACAGGTGAAAATTAAATCACATCTAACCAGCAGAAAATAAAGCGAATTGAATAAAGAAGTTAATCAAATCAATGGCTATTAAGGAACGAAAGAATATATACTCATTCAACACTTAATACAATTATAGTGTTATATTAATTCTTATAAATGAGAACGATGAACAACAAGAGTTCTAAGTTCTCAGAACTTTCCAGGATCACTTAACATTCTTTGCTCTTTTCCTATGCGATAACAATGATGTACATAAACAATGTTCTTATTATACTATACAATAATGATTTCTTCCAGTGGTCATCTTCCTTGACCACTCATTTGATAATCGTCGATACAATGACCTTTACATAATTTCATTCTGTTCAAGTACTGTCTTTCACTCAACACAAAATTCTACACATTCTATACCATTCATATGAACAAGATAATTCTCAATTGCCTAACGCAACTCCGTGAGAACACCGCTTTATTGTAGTCTCTTATTACCATGAGCAAACAACTTTCACTCATTTACCGTTACCAGGAGTCCTTCTTAAGGACTTACGTCACAACCTTCGTGTGTGCGCTGGATTTCAATGAATCTGTATGGAGTAATCAAAGTGGTTTCCAACAAGATCATGGGTCTGGAATCGTTTACACAAGATCATGGGTCTGGAATCGTTCAGTCAGGTATGAAACAGCGATCGGCGTCTCCAGAACAAAGGTGGACAGAGAAGCTACAACTCAGCACACCTTTGGAGCTGTGCGGCTGTCTGGAGGGTGAATTCTGCGATATGGGTGACCACAACTGCCAGGCGCTCTCACATGATATTTCTTCACTTCAAGGAGAAATGGTATCTTTACTTGCTGCCAGACAGGTGGGTCATTGGCCCACATTGCCAGGAAGTTTGCTTCTATCACCTCAGCAACCATTATAAAAGTTGCATGGGTTCATCGCATTGCTTAGTTTTTGCTCATTCAGGTATTATGTCCAAGTGTAGATTCAAAAATCGTTTCAGGGACAAAGAATTCCCAGTATAAGGAGTTACAGTTGAATGGTGTGACCGGTACGGGCTTTAACAGATATCAAAGGATGATAAAACCCTTGGACAAATGGAACTTACTTTCACTACGATGTGCTGTCTGTTTTCAAATGGTTAAAGGGCATAAAGTGCAAGAGGAAACCTATTTGTTCTCCATATATGAAAAAAGAATAGCCATACGGAACATGAATATTTTCTACTAAGGGCTATGAACAGACCCCTTCTAAATCAAAAGAGGTTTCCAGCTTTAAAAGAAAATATATATTTCTTAATTTTCCATAATTCTCAAATATTATAAATTCTTAAATGAGCTAACTGAGAGGTGCTCTTATTATTATTATTATTATTATTATTATTATTATTATTATTATTATTATTATTATTATTATTAAAGTAGTTTAACCAGACCACTGAGCTGACTTTCATCTCTCATAAGGCTGGCCCGAAGGATTTGATTAAAATACTAGGTCAAAGCCTGAAGTCAATAGCTAGGGCCCTATAGATCGTTCGATACCATGATGAATGAATTAAAATGAAATTAAAAACTGCACATAGGAACATCCTCTCATACAATAAATACATTTACACAGGCTTCCTTACAATCATACTAAAACGGTATAGTAAAATTCAGAATATAAATTAGGCTTATTTTTTTCTATTCTGAGGCGTGTTAAAATTACTTGTGTGTGTCTCTCTCCGATATGATGAACTCCATTTTTTAACATTAGGTTTTTTCTTTCAGTTTATTACTTTCAGGTTCTTCATCCCACATATATTGCCATTTATTTATGATACCCATTTTTATGTGAGTTACATAATCAGTAACAGGGGTATTCACATTTGATCTTGTCATGTGAGTTGCTGCTTTGGCTGCTTTGTCTGCATCTTCATTTCCTTTGATCCCTACATGCGCAGTGATCCAACATATTTCTACATTTTTCCATTATTATATAATTTATGGAGATACAATTTAATTTGTTGTACTATATTCTTTTTTAATTTGTAACTTTGAATAGCTTCTATAGCGCTTCTTGAATCACTGAAAATTACAAAATTATTGAATGATGATTCTTTAATTATTTTTATAGCTGATGCAATTCCATACAATTCTGCTGTAAATACGGAAGCATTATTAAGAAGAGAGAACTGATATGTTTTGTCTTGGGACACTGCAGCATATCCTACTCCGTGTTCTGATTTAGATCCATCTGTATATATTGCGGTAATGTGGACCTTTTCGGTTTATATGCTCTATTGTATGCTGTCTATGGTGTTCTGGCGTATATGAGTTACTTTTTGATAAATACTTGAGGTGTGTGCAAATTCTCATTTTATTCATTGTCCAGGGAGGAGGTGATTTTACCATTAAAGGCACTTGTATATTTATGTTCAGCGACTCAAACAATCTCCTAGCTCTAATTGGGAAAGGTGGTGGATGTTTGTTTATAAATACATCTCTTTATTCAAATATTTTTTTAGTTGGAGAATCACTGGTTTGAATTCTTAAAGCACTTTTCATTGTTACTAGCTCTCTATGGAGAGACAAAGGCAGTTCACCACATTCAACTTGTAACGATGATTTTGGTGATGATCGAAAGGTTCCTGAGCATATTCTAAGGCCTTCATTGTGAACAGGGTCTAACATTTTCAGCACTGCGTCAGATGCTGAGCCATATACTTCGCTTCCATAATCAATGATGGACAGAACTGTTGCCTTATACAGCACAGTAAGGGTATGTCTATCGGCTCCCCAAGTAGTGTTCGATAGTTTTCTAATTAGATTTAATGCTCTTTTACTTTTAGATTTTACATATGTAATGTGGGCTCTCCAGTTCAAGTGGGTATCAAATACTAATCCTAAAAATTTTGCTGTTTAGCCAATTGGTATACTATGGTTTCTGATTTTTAAATCTATTTCTTCACCTTATTTCCACTTTTTTTTTATAAAACATGATTGCTTGAGTTTTATCTATGGAAAATTTAAAGCCTACAGATGAGGCCCATTCATCTATTTTTACTATTCTTTTATTAACGATTCTTTCTGCATGTTTTATTCGGGATGCTGAATAATATATGGCAAAATCATCCATGTACAGGTTACTTTTAATGTCAATAGGTAGATTTTTACTGAAATCATTAATTGCTAAAGTAAACAGTGTGCCACTAAGGACGCTTCCCTGTGGAACACCATTTTCAAGTGGAAATGTTCTTGGCAGATCATCATCAATTCTCACCTGAAAATTGCGGTGTCAAAAAGTTCTGTATAAACCTAGGTAAATGTCTACGGACGTTGTTGTTTTGTAAAGTTTGTAATATAGCATACCTCCATGCAGTATCATATGCTTTTTCAATGTCAAAATAGACAGCTACGGTAATTTGTTTTCGTTCAAAACCTCTATGTATATGGTCTTCTAAGTTACAGAGAGAATCCAATGTAGATCTGTTACACTGTGACCCAAACTGAGTGGGGGTTAAAATTTTATTTTCTCGAATGTGCCATGTCAGTCGAGCATTTACTATTTTCTCTAACAATTTGCATAAGCAGCTTGCTATAGAAATTGGGCTGTAATTATTTACGTTACTGGGATCCTTTCCAGGTTTGGGGATAGGAATTATTATAGCTTTACGCCATTCATCTGGAAATAAATTTCGAAGCCATAAATGATCATAAAACTCTAATAAGTATGACTTTGCCAAAGGTGCTTTTATTATTATTAAAATAGTTTTACCAGACCACTGAGCTGACTAATCAGCTCTTATAGGGCTGGCCCGAGGGATTAGGATGAAATGCCAGGTCTAGGCCATAGGCCTAGAACTGGGACCAAACAGGTCATTCGCATGATGATGGATAAATGAAAATGAAGTTTAAAAGAAAAAAACTGTATAACAAATATGCTGAAACGCATGTATACTAAATGGCAGATCATTTCAAAACAGATACTGTCACCTCCAGGAGCAGATTTATTGCTGTTCGAGAGAGCATATTCCATCTCTGACATACTAAATTTTCTATTATAATATATATCTTCTATTGTTTCAAAATTTATTGTTATTAATTCTATTTTTTTTTTTTTTTTTTGTGCGGAAGTGTTCATCTAAATTCTTATCACTACTTATATTTGCTAAATTTTTCCCATTATATTACTTATTTCTTTTGGATCAAGTGTTCTTTTCCCATATTTTAATATGGCATGTCTAGGTGGTTTGACATGGGTACCATTTTCTTCCTCTCCAGATGAAGATGCTAAAGTATATTTACCTATTGTTGATATTGTTTTGTTGACATGTTGTAAATATAATATCGTAGGTTCGTATTCTTTTAGTAATCGTTGTATTTCTCTTAGGTGTAATCTGGTCTGCAGACCATTTACGTTCCATTGTATGATATAGCTATTGAAAATATTTTATTATAGCGGTTGAGTTTTACTCTCTTTTTTTGTATTATCAATCTGGATTTTTTCTAATAATTTACTCGCGACATTCATTTGTTTTTCCTTATAATATACTAAGTGCTCGACACACATGCAACCTTTTTCATGGGTACTCAATTTTGTGGTTTCTTTTTTTCTATATTTCATAAAGTTTCTTGTAATGTTTGTTAAACCATCTTTTGTTATTTTTGTTATTGTTGCACAATGCAATGAAACAATCATTACATCCACAAGAGTTATCATGTATATTTCTTTCTTTATTTGCTCTTATTGTACCAATTATTGGTGATGGAGTAATCTCTTCTCCTTTGACATATTCATTATTGTCTAAGGTACGATTGTCTTCCACTTCTTCGGTATTTTGGATATCAGTATCCATTGGTTTTACTATTATTTTAGAAGATAATGGTATATTCTTAACTTGTTTTTGTTTTGTTCTTTCTTCGTATCTTTTATCTTTGATTTAACTGATGTTTCTCTAACAATTGTTGGTTTATTTGTTTTGGGTGGTGTTCTATCCAATGGCCTTTTTTTATCTTTAATTTCCAGTCTATCAGGTCCCTCCTCTGTTACTTCAGTAGTAGCGCCCTCCTGTGTTCCTATTTGCATCAATATTTCAAATGAATTTGATAAAATGTTATCCATCCCATTTGTACCAGTTTCTTTATTCTTTACCATTTTAATTTTTTTCCCTTGGGCATTAATTTCTTCTTGTGATTTATTTTTCTGTGCTTCGTTACTTCTATTTCCATGTATTTTTGCTTCCTTATTGGTTCCTGTTATTAAAGAATATGTATGTTTCTTAGATGGATCTTGCATTCCTCTCACTTTTAATTCCAATTTAGCCTCTTTGATAGACATCCCTGTTCGTTCTTGTGACATTTTCAATTCTGTATTGTATATGTAGTACACACACTCCTTGGACCTTGCATGATGATCCTGTCCACAGTTTACACATTTTGGCTCACTACATTTCCACTGTGTGGCATGTTCGTCAGATCCATAATAAGCACATACAGGTTCATTACGACAGTTTTTCTTCGCGTGTCCATATTTACTACAATTTTGACATTGTAGTGGCTTGGGAACATAAGGTGTCAGTTCTCTATTTTGGCCCAAAAATTTTTATTTTTTGAGGTAAATCTTGACCCTCGAATTTTATTTTTGCTATTCTTCATATTTTATTATTCTTTTTACTTGGTATTATATATACCTCACAATCTTGGACTTTGGTATATCTCATTTTAAAAGAGTCCAACAGTATATTTTTATCAACCGGTTCGTCATTATTTTCAGGAAGTACATTAGTACCCTGAATGCTGTCCATAGTGTCATGCTTCTTTACTTTTACATTTACATTGTCAATACTTTTTATTGATAGATAGTCTTCAGACTGGTTTTTTGTTGTGGCTTCTATAAGCCACGTCTTCATTTTCATTTGTCTAAACGACATTTCTGCCGTTGAGTGTCTTTTTAATAAGAAGTTTTCCAACTTTAGGGCTGAGATTTGCTGTTCTGTTTCCATGGTTAGAAACCTTGACCAACTTTCACTCCCTAAGAGAGAGTCGAAGTGAGTCAAGACGATATTTTCTTCTTTTTGATTTGTTGTGTACTGGAGCATAAGGTTCCAGTGTAATTACATTTGGATTCTTTTTTGTTTTTTCCAAAGAAAGGTTGTTACAGGAGGTTCCAGCGGTCGTCATCTGTGCCGAGTCACTACCATCAAAGGGCCCAGGGGCACTCGAATCTTTATTTTCACCTAGCATAAAGATTTGAGGGAGGAGAAAAAAAAACTGAAAACCTTAAACAGATATCATCAGCTTTTCATGGAGTTTTATTCTTCCATCAATGGCACAAGTGAGAACTGACTCCCAAATGTCCGCTCCCTACCCTACCCTCAAGGGGATGGCACAACATGATTAGAGTGGCCCAAGTGTAAGCCAAACCCGCTTGCTAGGACTGAGAGTATTACAAGAATACAATCATCACCACCCTAACCATATTATGGGCAGACCGGATAGAATGCCAAGTCCTATCCATAGAACCAGACCCCCCGGGAATCCGTGGTCCAGCCCTAACAAATAGTTCCGCCTTTGAGCTACCAATCTGATAACTCTCGGGTCTGAACATTATCGGGCATTTGATGGTCCTACCACAGTTCTCACTATTTAGCTTCGGATATAAACCCATTCCCAGCTATGATATCTTTTCCTGTTTATCAGGTCCAGTAAATTTTAATAAAAGTGGAAAATTCCACAAATTTAATCCAAAATAATATATGACGGTATATGAGACTCTTGGACTCGAACCCCAGAAACAAATTCCTGGGGTTCAAGAGCCCCCTCACCACGTCAAGGTGGTCTCATATCGAGGGGGCCCCCTGGTGGAGGAAATGCAAATTGACTTCTAAGTCAACTTTTTATAATTGAAAGTCATTTTTTTAAATTTGAAATCCAGCTTTTTTAATATGAAAGTCACTTTTTTAATTTGAAGTTCAAGTTCTTTAATATGAAAGTCAACATTTTTAATAAGAAATTCAATTTTTTCAATATGAAAGTAAACTTTTTTAAAATGAAGTTCAATTTTTTAATATGTAAGTCAACTTTTTAAAATAAAGTTCATTTTTTTAAGGGTGAAAAGGTGTAGATATAATTCTGTGTCATTCCGGTTCTATTCTTAGAATCAAAACCAACCCATCTCCACCAAGACAACTAGATGATAAATTTGTACCATACGACTACTTATGATAGTTTTGTCACTATTTCATACATGCCACTTCCATAGCCTTTAAATATTGTGATACGGTAGAAATACTCCTTAATACCAATTCCCCTTACCTGCGGAGTAGAAGTTACACATAAATTATGAAAGGTAAGGGCATCTTCCCAGCCATGATGTGAACGAGCATCTTTTGGTTTAATACAGGTACAGTTGACATACCCACTATACTATCAAGAGAGTAATAAGTTGGTGATAAACATATTCCTGGCAGATTCAAGTCCTGTACTTAAAATTGAAATCAAGCCATCTTCACTTGGATACCAAACTGCTAAGTTTATAACAGCTATTTAATGTAAGTTTCATTATTAATTTACACAAGACTTTTTATATACTCTCATGTATTAAGACACATATACTCATTTATGTCGAATTCAATTTACCTTCAGAACGAGATTACACCCAACAGGATTGAGGTATAAGTAAATCTACCACAACCAGGATTTGAACCTCTGCTTTGTGGTTTTGATAAAGTTAGACATTACTACTGTATCCACTATGTTATCAAGAGAGACATGTGTTGCTGCTATTTAAATTCCTGTAGAATTCAGGCTCTCTGGTTGGCATCGAAATCAACCCATGTCCACTATAATAGAAAAATGCTAAGTTTGTAGCACATAGCTATTTTATGACGATTTTGTCACTAAATTACACAAGATGTTTACTATATACTCTAAAATATTACAACACAAACATCCCCGTAATTCTATTTAATCAACCTTGCGAATATTTTATAATTTAGAAATGTGTATATACATACATATAAATGAAAAAAAATATACATGATATACAGACTTAGGGATATTTGTGTTGTAATATTTTACAGTGATATTTGTGTTGTAATATTTTACAGTATGTAGTAAACATCTTGTGTGATATACTGACAAAATGTCGTAAAATAGCCAGGCGTTACAAACTTAGCATTTTTCTACTCTACTACACGCAATGGCCATGGGTTGATTTTGAGCCAACCACAGAACTGAATTTTATGTATATGTATATATATGTGTGATATATATATATTATATATATATATATATATATATATATATATATATATATATAATATATATATATATATATATATATATATATATATATATATATATATATATTATATATATATATATATATATAATATATATATATATTATATATATATATATATATATATATATATATATATATATATATATACATATACACACACGTAAATATAAACATTCAATTTTGTACCTTACGTCTGCTGCTGCAGAGGCTTTACTGCCTGTTTTTCTTACATGACTGAACGTCACTTAGTCGTTCAGTGAACACTGAATTTTCATGAGCAGGGAGAGAATGAGTTATTCGGCCAAGGTGTTCAATCCCAGTGGCATTCTCTCTCTCGTTTATATATATACACATATATATATAATATATGTATATATATGTGTATATGTATATGTATATATATATATATATATATATATATATATATATATATATATATATATATATATATATATATATATATATATAAATTATAATATATAATAAAACTTATGACATGAATAAAATGATATAAAATATAAGGGAATATGCCAAAGAGGAAAGTGAAACGGAGAATCAATACAAATAGAGTAGCATATAAGCAACCAGCTTGTCCTATAGACCTAACCACATTTCATTCATCCACGCAACTGTGAATTAAGCACATTACCCTGAGGGAAACTACAGATTACATTCCTTCATTCTCTATTATGAATGAAGATTCTGCAACAAATATTTGCAATTTATTATTGAAAACTTTTGTACACTGAACGCTCCAGTGACGTTCAGTCACATACGAAAACCAGACCGTAAAGCCTCTGCAGAAAATGTTAGATAAAATGCCGAGTTTTTGCAAGTTTTGTCGAAAAAAATTCTAATTATGAAAATAAAAATTGAATGGTGAATAACCACAAATACCAACATTAGATGTACATGTCTAATTAAAAAAAAAGTTATCATGATTTTTGAAAATTCAGTTTGGAAATTACTATGGTCATTTAGGTAATGAAGTTCATGGATCTGACGGTGAAACTGGGTGAAATCCCCATTGTTGCGCTAAGTAGTAGTCTGATATGTTAAACAGCAAGACTGAAGAAAGGAAGCGGGAATGGGGGTAAAGTGAAAGGCTAAAATGTGGATGGAGCTAGACGTCGAAGGGACGCTGCCAACACACTTAAGTAATGCCTAAAGTGCACCACGTGAGGTGCACTGGCGACACTACTTCCCTGCGGGTAGATGAATATGAGCAAAAACACAAAGAATTTCACAACTAAATGTTACTGAATGCCGGAACATAGCGCTGGATTGATGAACTGACAACAAATGTTACCAAGATTTAAATTTCCAAGAAATTAAGAATGTATGTAGCCTTCAGTAACAGAAGAAGCTTTGAAAAGCAGCAGTTATAAATTGTGCGTTAGACAATAAAGAGAACTTGATAATTTTTGTGCTTTATGAATGTGTCCGTGTTAGTCCAAGCCTCATTAGCTTCACCTCAACATATATATGAATACCTCTTTACGCACTTGTGTAAGTTGGGCTTTATACATAAGCTCAACACCTTCGTAAAGGCGTCCAAAATAACTAAGAAAATCCCTACAACCAATAAAAGGCAGGAAACCCCATTAACCTAGTTTCTTAGCGCAACCCTTTCACTTGAGCGTCGACAGCAAAGACATCTAAATATTCTCTCTTTTGCTCTCTCTCCCCAACTAATCTTAATCTTTACCGTTCAATTTCCTCGTGAAAGTGAGAAATAATAGAAACAAGCAGATAATCTCGAATACATTTTTCTTTCACCGGAAATAGAATGTTCCACCATTATAATAGGTTCTTACTGAACCAGAAAATAGAAGACAAAAGATCAAAGAATTCAACCACCAGTAAAAAAAAAATGAGAGAGAGAGAGAGAGAGAGAGAGAGAGAGAGAGAGAGAGAGTGAGTTCAGTACTTGAATATTTGAACACTGGGTTTTCAGAGGTAACTATCGTTTTTTATGTCGAGTTCAGGATATTAAGCTAAATTTTCATTTTTCAACTAATGTAAGCCTCCCATTTGTCTAAGTAGATCCTCAAGACACAAGCCAAGAATTAGTAAATATATGGGGCTATGTCTTTGTTCATCTAAACTCTCACAACAATATACAAAGTATATATGAGAAACCGGGCAACCTTCTCTCTCTCATATCATATATATATATATATATATATATATATATATATATATATATATATATATATATATATATATATATATATATATATATATATATATATATATATATATATATATATATATACACACACACAATGTGTGTGTGTGTTTCGCGTGTCCATAAAGGAGAAAACAAAAACGAACTAAAAAGAATGAAACTCTGGATAGCATTTTTATCACTTTTCATCTACTAAGGTTTTTATGGTTTTGTTGTAAGTTGCAGCTGGTCTTGACAACACAATGAATCTGAATTTATCCGGTATGAAATTTCGAGAAACCATTCAGTTAGGAAATGTAAGGTTCATTAGACTGCGGCTACACAAGGTTAAGGAACGTTAACCATCCTAAAAATTGGATCTTGCATCCATGAATCACTGAACTG
>NC_089767.1:12412649-12435149 GCF_040412425.1 Macrobrachium rosenbergii
TATAAGCTAAAAATATAAATAAATAAATAAAAAAGTAAGCAAATAAAGAAAATCAATGAATTTGCTAATAATAAAGCACCACAGCAAACAGATATATTGGACCACTCATGGACTATCGAGGAAATCCGACTATACTAACGGATAATGGAATAATCGAATTGGACCCTTACCGAAAAAATACCTATTTCCAATGCTGGACAACACTGGATATCCAATTTTGGTTCGATTAGCTCTTTTCCAATGTTGGATATGCAACTGTGGTTCGATTCATAAACAATACAGTTGGATCTTTTGAACCAACCTTATGAAAATGTTTGCATTTCAGCAGAAAAACTGAGTATCATAGTGACAACAATTATTGATAATTTAAAATACACATTATTACTAGTACATATATGAGTGTGTTTTTACATATTAGTTGAACACCGGCAATAGTTGTGTGCTTTAAGAAATCGTGCATGTTTGGATGTGCCGTTACACAGGAAAAATCTCAAAACTTGGCGCCACTGAAGACGAACAGCGCGGGCCGCGGCCCTTTTAATCGAAGATCGTTGTGTCCATGGTTGCAAAAACTGACGCGTATCCGAGACAAGCTGATGGCAGCCGAATATGCAGCGATCACTTCGTCTTTGGAGAGATTTTTTATTCAATTTATGTTCCGTGGAAATTACTTAAGATTTTTTTAACGGTAAGCCTGTGATCAATACCTACGGTAGGCCTAGTGTGAAAGGTAGATAGGGTATGGCCTACTGATGATATGGCATTGTAAGGCATAGTGTGAAATGTTAGGTATGGTATGGCCTAGTTTAGGTAAGGTGGATATTTCTTGGTTCCTTAGTGCCGCTAAATAATTAAAATTACAATAATTTGGGGTAAATATTTGAGTCTTTAAAGGTACGGTGAATACAGGCTACTGGTAAAATATAGCCTAAACCAATGTTTAGTAGGCTATCCCAGAGGATGATCACTCCACATTTATGTGACTGGCTCAACTAAGTTTTGAAATTTCATAGATAAATTAGCCTACCAGTATGAGGTGCCCTACCTGAAGCAGTAACCGGCCAAGTACCCTACGTACAGTAGGCCTACTTTTGTAGATGGTGTGACTTATTAATTTATTTTTCAAATGCCGTCTTCTAAAGAGCAGAGTTACCTCAAAGTTTTTCTTTATTTGCCTACGTTATAAAAGGACCAGTTCATTTTGCTGAACTGAAACAAGTGTTTGGTAAATTACCTTAGAATTTTACTTTTTCTATATTTTCTTAGTTGCCGATACTGAATATGGAATTATTTTTTAAGCGGTCGACACATTAACCTCAACCCTGGGATGGATAGGTTAATGCAGCTAGGTTCTTGTAGTCTATCGTCCGAGGGGTGAGGTTAATGGTAGACCAAACCTACTCATCATGATTTACAGGTCGAAGTAGGTCATGTCACAGAGAAAAGTAATCTCGTCGTAATAGTGAAATTTTCCACAACGAATTTTCGTCCGAGGGGTGAGGTTAATGGTAGACCAAACCTACTCATCATTGATTTACAGGTCGAAGTAGGTCATGTCACAGAGAAAATTAATCTCGTCGTAATAGTGAAATTTTCCACAACGAATTTTCCATAAAACTGTTATAATTGTTATATTGTATATTTTTATTTTTTCTATCACTGAGGCAAATATTATGGCAGTGACTGAAGTTTCAGTACAAGAACTTTAGTGTACATATGAAACATGCACACAAGAACTAAAAATTATAGTTATTGATTTGATACTATAACTAATTTCAAATACTTGATCTCAGAAAATGTGCTACGTACACTAACCTAGCAGGCCGATAGGTCACTACCCTACCAGTCAACATGTCGCTAACCTACCTGCCAACAGTTCGCTAGCCTATCCGCTGATGAAAATTTTGCCATGTTTCCTATGCAACTACATTTGTACGCATGCACATATAGCCACTACCAGAACTGTAGTCATTGGAATCGGGGATCTGGTACCAGAACATTATCCACTTCAAAAATTATTTACTATCCTTATGATGGTAGCATCCTCTATTCTCTTTCTGCAATATACCATTTTCGACGTAACCCACTCATTTCCCCATCAACACTGGCAAAGCAAATGATTAAAATGCCATAAAAGATGAACACAGTATTTTAAGACGTTTTTTTTTTCGACTGGTATTTCTCATTTCTCTGATTTTAGATATTTACACTAAAATCTTGGGCACAATTGTTCTAATTCAAGAAAAAATGCATAAAAGTAAAATACCTATTGCACTTTATTGCATTATAAAGTACAATAAAGTGCACTTTATAATGCAATAAAGTGCAATATAACTGGAAGTATATGAAAAATCACCTCAGAGGAACCAAAATTTGGTTTTAGTCATGTGAATTCATTGGTGCAGTACTGGTAATAGCATATTAAAACTAGTAAGACTAATTCCGTAACATTAATGCATTTAGCAATATTTTCAAGAAAAAAATGCCAACCAGGTGTTTTTATTCCTGTTGCGCTTGCCAAGTGTTGGTGGCGTTCAATCAAAATGTCTCCTTTCCTGAGTGGGGAAGTTTTATTCGTTTATTTACATACAGTATATTATTCTGGCGTATTCTGAATATTGTATTGTTGACATGAGTAAATAAATCACCACTGAGTTATTTTGCACTAAGGGCCAGCAATTGCGACTGGGAATAAAAGCATTGATTTTTTGTTGGAAATATTAAATATAAATCATACATACTTTCTTAATCACGTAGTAGATCTTATACTCTAAATATGGGACCATCCTTACATAAATGTTTTTCTGCCATAGCCCAAGAATAATTTCCTGCTATGTCTCCCATTTAAAAAAAAAATTATTTTTTGACCTTTAGTGGTAACCCTCTTTAAAAGCATAAAACTTAGTAAATTTTTTCAACTCAGGTCGGCCAATTTAGGTGTTTTGGTGGGGGCAGAATCCTAGCAAATGGGGTAGTACCGTAGGCTTACATTATAATGGTGAACAGTCTGCCATAGGCCTGTAAGCAATTAGACAGTCTGGATACCCAGGTTAGGTGAGGTGTAGGCAGGTTAGCTAGTGCCCTTTTAGAGCGACGCTCCTTATAATTAACAAAAGGTGAATATTGTATTTGAATTTCAAGGGTCCTGATATAATTCAAACTGGGTTATAATGATCAACTTACTGACCAATGCCGTGGTTCAAAAAATCATTGGTCTAATGGAATATTACGTGCTTACCTGAGTACCGATCCCAGTGCCTCTATTGGCACCTGTTTCATTATGTATAGTTACATATGTATTGTGGTTAAGGTACCAGTATTCTTGAAACCTGAACAAATTCTTAAATTTCAATCCGTATTGTGATTACCACAACCCTACATGTTATTGCAGCTGCCCATGTATTTGTCAGTGCGAGCCAGTTTGCTTAACCACTGAAAGTTAATAAAAATTTGTTTTACATATTAGTTTTTATTACCAGGAGGTAGAGGGGCGTGCCTGAATTTCTAGTTGAGCAGGCAGGTTAAAGGGAAAAAAATGAAGGTGTTCTGTTTCTTTGTTTATGATACCGGTGTGTTACTCGTTTTTTTTTTTAATTACTTTTCAGATCGGTACAAACAACTAAGTATGCCTGTAACACTGAGCACCTCAGAAGACAGCAATTATATACGTATATATATTGTGGTTAAAGGACCAGTGTTCTTGAATGCTGAACTACTGCTTGAAAATTTAAATGGCAATTGTGAATGCCATAACCCAACGTGTTATTGCCACCCCCATGTATTTGTCAGTGCAAGCCAGTTTGGTTAACCACTGAAGAGTTTTTATTACCAAGAGGTAGGAAAGTGTGCTTGAATTTCTAGATGGCATGGATCTTTTGTAATGGGCACTAAATTTTTGGTAGACTGTTTCTACCTGTAACTTGGATTTTAAAAATTGTGTTTGACCAAAATGCACTTGAAAAATAAAGTACTACTTTCAAGTATTTTTCAAGTACAGTACAGCAGTATTCATATGTGATTTATTGTATAAGCAATTATATAAAATATCCGCACTAATATTTCATTAAATATTTGCTGCTGAATTTGTAATAAAATAAACACGTCTTTAATACCGGTACGAAATCTTTTGAAATTTATTTGTACTCTAGTATACTGTCAAGTAAAAGTATTTGGACTCAGACCAGGCATAACTTCTGTACTTGTTCTTCTCCAAATGTACCATCATGTAAAATTTCCCTTTTTGGTAATAGAGCTGTGCAATCCCAACAGAGGTTTGTGGACCCACTCTGAGCTGCTTCTAGCACTGAAACTTTACAAAGAATTTCCCATGGGAATGGACAAGTTTCCTCTTCCAGAACTCTGGGCTACTTATATATGTGAGTACTTATATATATCTGAGTGCTTATTGGCATCTCCAGCACTTTGGATGCCTACTCACAGCTCACCGCACTACAATACCCAACATCCCACTAGAAGGCAGCTATGCCACTCAGTAATTTCAATGCCTTTGAATTATCAAAATTACATTTCCGATTTAACTCAGGGTAATAAAAAAATGTTCTCTGAAGTAAGGGCTGATGACTCATACATCTTGAGCTCCAAATAAGCTAAATTCAAAATAAGGAAGATAACTCACAAACGAAAGACAAGAGATTGCCAAATGATACAAATTTTGTTTACTCCAACTCAGGCCAGCTAGATCATTAGATCAGCTCTCCTCAGTTGGGAGACAGAGACGGGAACTGTAGTGTGGTGTGGTGAGCTGTGAGCAGGCATCCAATGTGCAGTAAATTCCTTTAAGCTCTAAGATATTATTCCTGGGAGAGTAAACTTGGACTCTGGCACAGAGAATTATTTGTAAAAGCTTCGGTGCTAGAAAAAAGTTCAAAGTGGGTTAGCAAACCTTTGCGATGGCCGTACAGATTCCCACACCAAAAATAAGTTTTTCCTACATCATAGCTTGATATTTTCCTGTTTTAGGTCCCCTATATTTTCTTCAAGAATTGTGATACTGGGCATTGTTCATTATGGCAAGTACATTGGACCTTAAAACGTCACGCAAAAAAAAAAAAATTTAAATGAGTATACAGCACTTTGCATAGGAAATAAAAAAATTACTATGCAAAATTATTCAATTACACAAGCAACTAGTGGTGAAAATTCTAACAACGATGGATGTGACAGTGATGAAAGTTATATTAAGTAGATCACAATGACGAAAGCCCAGATAGTAATGACGATAAAATCATCTTGTACTTGCTTTGTATTGATGAGAATGTTTATGAATTACATGTGCGCATGTAAATTAACACTATTATGGTTAGATGTTGGAAAATATTAACTTCTTTTTCAGCCCTGCGACCTATTATGCTGGCAGTGACAAATGCTTAAGTAGAATACACAACCAACAAAAGACACTCTAAATAATGCTAAGTATTGTCAAAAACTTTAAACATACACGACCAACAAAAGACACACTAAATAATGCTAAGTATTGTCAAAAACTTTAAACAAAGTCAGACTGCTGCACCCACTGGACCTGATTTATCCCTGCTGGATGGATTATTGCCAATAAAAAGGTGTGTAGACTTTGAGGACTTCGAGCAACAGATTAATAGGTACTGTGCCCTCAGAAAGCCACTGGTAAGCTGTATGTTGTCGGTAGTGCTATGCACGATTTCTATTACACTACAATACTAAACCTTAACTATAAAGAGTACCTTCTTGAACAGTTCGAGAAGCACCTTTATAAGGCTCAGAGGTATGGTAAAACTAATCTTTTATCTTATGCTAAAAGCACCTCCAAGATTTACAGCAAAACAAAGATATTGCTTCTTAAAGCTTATGCTAGGAGATAGTAACCTTGTATGAGGATACTCTTGTGCTGTTCTCCATGCTGATGCCTTATGGTTTATAGATTTAGCTCTAACCAGTTAATGTGGTTCTCTGGATGATAATTAAAAAATTGTTTGTTTGCATGGCAGCCACAATAGTTATCACAGTACAGTATTATCATCAGTCCAGTTCTCCTGGGAAAATAAGGACTACTTTTAATAGAGTATTGATTTTTCCTGCGGACTGATATTTGTTTGCATAAAAATGTCTGAATTGTATTTAAAAATAATTTTGTACAATAACTACTTAATACTTGCCACCATCACCCTATAGTACTTTGATCAAAATGAATTTAGATGTTGCAATATACAGATACATAAGGGTAAAATTTTTGCCAGCAAACGTATATGAAATAAATATATTACATCTATGGTACATCACCCTGTTGTAGCTAAAGTTTGAAAATAAATTATACAATAATGTTTTATGCACGTAAATATATAAATAGTGCTTTATGTATGTAACTATATAATTACCGGTAAAAGGAAAAGTAACAGGAGTTTCTAACAGTTCGTCCAGTGGGTTCTTTCAGGTGTCGAAGACCACTAAAACTGTCAAAGGCTTTTTTTTTATTCTTTTACCTGTGTTATATACAGATATTTAATGCATAAAATATAACTGTAGATTTTATTGTCATTTTAATAGGTACACAAACCTGTCATGCATTGGAATTCCTTTATGAAGCCCACACTGGGTATCATTCATTATTGCATTATCTAGACAATGCATACAATTAGATCCCCTAATTTGTGCCAATCCTTATCCAGTACATGCATCGGAAAAACAGCTGATAACAATTTAAAACTGATTATGGCTATCCATAATGAAACATAAATTGGATACTGGTAATCGTGCCAGTATCTGCCCAATACACTAAAGTGGTACTCCATAACCGTTCCAGTACTGTTTCAATACATGCATTGGCATGATTATGGATCGTATGCACTGGCCCAAAATTGTTTCGAAACAGTGCCATTAGTGGCCCAGTGTGCAAAACGGATAACGGATATAAATTGGACCAATGCTTCTGGCCATTTTAGGGAGTATTGTGCCAATGTCCAAAAGTCAGCAAGTCCAGTACTGGACCAATGTATGACCAATAATTGTGTGTTTGCTGAGAAAGAAGTACACAAATAAAAAAATACATTATTTAATAATACAACAAAATAAGACAAATAAATATATATTACTATTACCAAATTCCAAAAATGCAACCGCATGGCAAAACCAGAATGCCGCAAACTTAATTCAGCATGTTCAAAAAAATTGAATATATAAGTAAAACATTTGCGTCCAATTTGAACTTCTGAGGTTTGGAAGATAATTTGGTTTTCGGAAATTGTGTAATATTGAACCCCACGGAAGGAAAGATAAGATAGCTGGAATTAAAGCATATGTAGCACTATGTGGTGGATGGTATTGTCTAGGTAGTTATGAATCTTAAGGATGATCAGAATTATGAAATATCTTACACACCTCCACGGCAAGCTAATGAATGAATGAATGAATGAACGAATGATTCTAAGCGTCGTGACTTTTATGGTCAATGACGCCGACAAGCTAAATTAACAATTACCAAGGTCCGGGATCAAAAACTGAAAAGGCCTCAAGTTATTCAACAATTTAAAGCTGCAAGCCAGCTCCTGAAAACATAACGGGGTAACAATATACTGCTTACGTAACAATATACTAAACATGGAAAAATACAAAAAAAAAAAATTAAAACATTAGCTCAGGATAAACTTCCTTGGTAGACTGAATTAAGAGATAGACTAGGTATTTTTCACGAAAATGAACTTATTACCAAGACTGACACCTAAAATTTTACAAGTTGCATGTAATTAGAACACTTGCAGTGGAAAGATCTGAGTGTGGAAAGTTGCTGTTCTAGACCTGCTAATAATCATGATTTGAGTTTTGTTAGGGCTTAACTTACCACCCATAATTTGTACCATACATCAATTTTAGCCAGAGATTCAGCAACCACAAGTCTGTACTCAAGAGATGGGATTAATGTAGCATCATCAGCAATGGCAATGTTTTTCAAGGCCAAACCACATATACATACATAACATATGAACCAAGAACACTAGCTTAGGAAACACCAAAGACTAAATTTCTGTAACCAACACAGAACCCCTCAGCAATTACTCCTTGCAATCTGTTAGTTAAAAAATTCAAAACTAATATGAAGAAATGGACCATCAGCTCCCACCTGTCTAAAAATTGTATACAAAATCTCATGATTAATGCAAACAAGAGCAGCAGTCAAATGTACAAACTTCGTGACCAGAATCAAAGGATTTCAGTACAACAAACTGCAAACTACAGTACAGATGATAACTTTCAACATGGGCATTAGTTGAGACGGTTTTCAATAGAAATTCAAAAACGTTGGATAACATCTGAGTTTTAATCAGCTGAGCTGGAGCTACCCCAACCACATTTACCTAATAGAGTAACATTACCAATTCTTCATCAAAGTGCGAGACGAACCCCTTCTGACTAACTTATGGAATACCAGAAAACTTTGGAGCTAAGTAATCAGCAGGTTGGGTAAATGATTATTAACTTCACAGGACTGGAAACTTTAAAACAGGAATGAAGTATACTGATCTTTAATTGCTCTGGTTAATGTCAAACACTACAGCTAAAAAGGTTGCCTTTTCCTTTTGATAGTGAATGACAGAACCATGTATGTTAAGCAAATCAAGAACTGTTGAGTCTACATCGAAAAGGACAGATTTGAGCCGAGAGTAGCCCACCAATTATGTTCTTGAGTTATATCAGAAAGGGTTTACTCTATATTACTGTGGTACTGATTTTCAGGTGAAGCATAAACTCTCCGAGCCCAAACTATTTGTTGGGTACAAATATTCCACGTCAACACAGATCTATACCTTTTCCATAGAGCCCAACTGTTTCTTCAAGCAACATCATCTACAATCTTAGTTTTTGATATGGTAATTCAAAACACGAGAAGGAATTCGCTTATTTTTCATGTTGCCAAACTACCATTTAAAGAGATAACAGGCTCATCGCCCTTATACAACAGTGACCAATTCAGACGTGAAAGTTCACAGAAAATTCCATTCCAGGCTGCTTAATATTTAAAAGGCTATATATTTTACAAGAGTAAAGATACACCATGGACAGCTTGATCAGTTTTAATCATGAAAGAAACTAAAGCACGATAAAAGATCCTAATGAAAGGACATTGATGGTTATAACAATACAGGAATCGGTGAACACCGAAACGACCAACAAACCCATCCAACCACGCAAGCACAAACACAGACACAGATATATATATATATATATATATATATATATATATATATATATATATATATATATATATATATATATAAATTACCATAAAGGAAAAGATGAATTTGTCATACATGGACCTAGAAAAAGCTTAAAATAGATTCAATATTGAGGTAATTAGTGCTGAGGAAGGCAAGTTGTTGTGAGCAATAAGAAGTCTTTAGGGTGTTTGTGAAAATGTTAGATTCTAAAGTTTCACCAATAGTTAGAATTTGTAGGAGGGAGGGTGAGTGGTTTGGAATAAAAATATGACTGTGCTGTTTCCCTGGCTCTTTAATATCTTTATGGATGGAGTGATATGAAAAATCAGAGAGGACAGTTGATGTTGGTATCAAGTTGTGGGATAAAAAAGGAGCCACAAGAGTACAGTGGTATGGTCTATGTTTGAAGACTACACAGCACTGCTTGGTGACAGTGAGAAAACTTCAGAAGCTAGTACAAGAAAGTCCTTTCAAATGGGAGATAAACGGTAGGACCTATGAAGTCATCCAGTGCTGTAAATAATACTGAAATAACTGTTAGGAGAGGTTGGAAAGTAAGATGAAGAAACAGAATTCAACCGAAAATATAGTAAAAGGAATGCTGCAAAGAACCTAAATAAATGCCTATAGTGCACCTCTGACGACGCTACCCGCCTATGAGGTTGCCCACTATAGTCTCTGCATTCTCTCCTCGGATCCCATGAATTGTTGATATAATGAAAATGAAAATAAAAGGAACTAGGAAAATGGAGCAATGAATTTTAAAATGGGTAGTGGAAGAATGGAAGTGGGTGATTTGTATATTTGGGAGTCAATAAAATGGATGAATAGAGAATGGAGAGATGAGGTGACCTACAAAAGAACTGAACCAAGAAAGGTAGCAGCATGTGTGCAAAAGACTGGGAAGAGCCTTGAAATGTATATGTAAGCCTAGGTGACATGCTCGAAGGGACTGCTGAGCCATCTTCAATTTATGGAAGAGAAGGTTGGATATAGACTGTGAATGGAAAAATTTTTACGGCTGTTGAGATGAACTGCCTTTGGATTATATATGGCATAAGAAAGCTAGCACAAGTAAAAGGATGGTTCAGTTTTTTTTTTTTTAGGTGATTTGGTCTTCTTTCCAGAATGAATGATTACAGTTTTTATTCAGAAGTGTAGAAAGGGAAGGAGAGGAGGGCTAAGGAAGTACTTGATAAGTAAAGTAGAATGGAGCTATTTGGAAGGAAGGGCCTAATAACCAGGATGAGCTTGAGTGCTGTACAAGATAGAGCTGAATGGTGAATGTGTGTGTGTGTGTCTGGTGGCAGAGGTTTGATGTGCTGCTGATGAGCCTTCTTGTAGGTGTATGAAATGGCTAATGTTGACGAAGTTTTCTCCACAGGGTACTAACTACGATTCAGCAGTTGAGAAATTAGCTATGAACGTTGTGATGTTTTTTGTCTGGAATTTTCCCCATCAGGGAAAACTGTTTAATATCGGGAAAACACACACATATATATAGTGTGTGTGTAATAATCTAGTTCTGTTTTTTACCATGAAGTATTAAAACCTATATCGCAGTAAATATGAGACTGTTTAGTCATCACAAAAACATATTGTGAATGGTTACTACAGTACCTTGGGCAGGTAGCAGCATAAACTCTGTAATTAGGAAGAAAGAAAAAACGACATAATGCCACCCAAAATGGAATGGCAATGAGAGAGAGAGAGAGAGAGAGAGAGAGAGAGAGAGAGAGAGAGAGAGAGAGAGAGAGAGATTAGTTTTTGCACAACAACAGACAAGGTGAAAGGTTGAGAAATACTCGTATATATATATTTTTTTACATACTCTGAACAAAAATAGTTGACCCAAACTCAAGAGTGCGAGAGAGAAGGTGCGAGGGTGTGGGAGACGAGGTGGGGTGCCCTGAGTGAATGGGAGAGGAGCTGGGGATCTCTGAAATCATTGGTCCATAGTTCCGCAAGGAAGACAGATATAGGAAAACAACAATCCGCGGTATCCGAGGCGAGATTGCAGTGGCCCCTGGTAGATGGCGCTTCAAGTCACGAGGCTGGGAATACCATATGAAAATAAGCTGTAAAAAATAAAAAATTGACATTTCAACTTTTTCCGTTGCTTTAAAAAAGCACAAAAAATTCTCTCCCTCCTATATTGTATCAGGGTTTATTTATCCCATAAAAAAACATGCGGGACCAACTTTATTCTAGTATTTCATTTATTTCGATATATTCCTTGCATTTTACTAAGTTGTTTCCATAGGCTCATATTACGTATTAATCACGTGTAAAAGTATATAATATTCGATTAAATGCGTTATTATATCTCTCCCTGTTTGTCTCACCGGATGCGCACTTGGCAGCCATGTTACTACCCCACTTGTAAATTATCTGTGCATCCCTCCCATCACCCCGAGAGATATTGATTTTTTAAAGCTCTCTCTCTCTCTCTCTCATCCATTTTAGCATATTTTCTTACGCTTTTTGAAGCTGCTTTGCCTTTCGTTCTTTTATTTTACACATCTTTTCACGGTATTTCTTTCTGACTTCTAAACTTCTTTAATAATGTAATTTCTAATTCTCTCATAATTCCTTTTCCGCCACCACTATTTCACACCTTCACTCTTACAAATTTCATTATACCTTTCCTCCTCTCATGATGCTATCTTTACCCCTCTCTCTCTCTCTCTCTCTCTCTCTCTCTCTCTCTCTCTCTCTCTCTCTCTCTCCCTTCTATATCTCGTATACTCTTCCTGTCTCCTTTACATAAATGTGAGCAGTCAAGCAATGAAACAAGCAACCATTATGTGAGCCAAGGAAATTTCACCGTGTATGAGATCCTGTTCTTTCTTAACTGAATTTTTGTTCTATTATCTCCTCATTTCTATTTTATTATCAGGATTATTTTCAATTTCATTATCGTTGGAGTTGTTCTTATTATTATGATTATTTTGGCTGTTATCATTGTGCTTGCTATTACTTTGCTAGGGAATTACTGTTGCTTGTATCCTCAGCTCTTTATTGAAGTGATTTGCTAAATTTAAAGATACTCTAATCTTTCTTTATTCTCGGATCATAATAACATTCCTTTGGATGAAATCCATCACTTACTTATAAATGAATCTTTTATCTGCTCGTCTTTCCACTTTGATGGTTTTAATAAGAAATCCTCTTTTACTTATCTTGAATCTTTAATTATGTATGAAACAAAATCCAGTAAAGAAACATCTACATAAATTAATTAGTAATTATCACAATGTGGCTGAAAAAGAAAAAGCATATTTCGCACCACATCTCGGCAATGAAAAAAATGAAAATAGAAAGTAACGTGAGAGAGAGAGAGAGAGAGAGAGAGAGAGAGAGAGAGAGAGAGAGAGAGAGAGAGAGGGAGTCTGGTGCTTTTCACAAGTCCAACTGTCCAATTGGAAAATCAAATACCGAAGTTATACCATCATTTGTCGTGTCATTTGTAGCTTTTATAGGCCTTCAATTAGGCGTCATTTCGGTCGTTCTTTCCCTTTAATGGCCTATTTCTCCCTGCTACAACTTAGGCCTAAACTCAGACGCTCGATTAATCTCTGTTTTCCCAATCTGCTTTTTTTCTTTAGGGAAAAAAAAAAAACTGCACCGCCTTTTAATGCGAACAAAATTAAGTTTAAATTCTTTTCCTCGTTCCTGACTGAAACAACTAATATGCAATGTAGCTGTTTTCTCTTTCTCTTTCTGTGCTTCCCTGAGACTTGGGGGGGGGGGGGTGTTAGCGGCCTACAACTACCAATTACACGTATTCTATGATGGTTGACTATTCACACCGAGAGAGTTTAGGACAAGTTTGTTCAATTTTTGTACCTGCTCTTAGAAAAATGAACAAGTAATATAAAACAGGGGCCCCCCAAAAAAAGGAAAAAAAAAAAAAAAAAAATACATTTTTATGTTGCGAAAATACAGAAAAACTCAGATTTTTTCGTTGCCCCATCTCTCTTTGTTCTTCCTTTCCTTTCGTTCATCTATGTATTTTCACTCTAAAAAATTTCAGTGCGCTCTTGGTTTCCTCTTTATAAGATCCTTCTCTTATCGATTTCATTCCTTCCCATAATTATTCTTAATAGTATTTTCCGTTCATAACTTAAATGGAATGAACGGAAAATAGGTTTTTTGGTCAACTCTCTCTCTCTCAATCTTGAATTAAGCAGAATCTCTCCTACTCACCATCCATGACTTGCCATTGCTTGGTGAATCTGACCTTAATGTAACTTCCTGTTGTGACTTTTTCTCTGATTTTCTTCGTTGTTTATTGTCATTCTGATGGCACGGGAACTTTACTTGGGGACTGGGGGGGGGGGAGGGGAATGTAAGAGCATCCTGAAATACTTCTTGCGCTTTCCATTTGTCCTTTGTTTTTGTTTTTACCGTAATATGTCCCTGTGTTTTGCTTCATTCAGTTTTTTTCTAAGAGTGTGTGATCGCTTTCTTTCCAACCCTTTACCCCTTCCCCCCACCCTTCCCCATCTCACTACCCAATCTCCCAGTTATATCACAACCTCTACCTACAACCCTCCGCATCCTCTCTCATTTCCTCATCTCCTCCCCAAGTCTTCCTTCCTCTAGCACCCTCACCTATTCGTCTTCATCGTCGTCGTCCTCCTCCTACCCTCCTCCTTCACCTCCACCACGACCACCACCACCACCTGACGGGGGTGTCATTACCTGGAGCAGGAGTGGAACGTCTTTAAAAACACCTCCGTCAGATTTCCTGTTGTTGGGCCACGTGCCATCACCTGCTGTCCAAGATGGCCGACGCAGAGGAAGAAGAACAGGCGGGTCAAGCCTTTGGGGACGATCGAGTTTCCGATAGATAATATCACTGTAGATATGACGTCACCGAACTTTAATTGATGAATGAACCCACTCAGGTTTGTTGAAATTATCATTCAAAGGGAACCGCAGTAATCTTGTATGATGCAGTATGCCTTTTCGTTGGTTATAGACGTACCTTACTGTGAATACTTCCCATTCATAATATCTCAAATACTGAAAAGTTATTTCCTCAATTATCTTTATGTATAAAAGTGGAGAATTTCGTAGTAATTGCCTGATCAAGAATGAATGAATGAATGATTTTGAGTTATCTGGCATCATGACAACTGGGTCATTGACGCCGATATCAATTAAATGAACAACATAGTTGCTATAAAAATAATACATGAACAACATAGTTGCTATAAAACCAGTAAAACGATAAAAGAAAAAGAAAGAAATATATTTTTGGAACAGTCCAATACAAAATGGAAATATAAAATTATTTATATAATATACAGGAAAGCAAGGCGATACTTAATGGAACTCATCCTGACCATTTCATTGATCAAATCAGTCCCAACCATTCCCCCACAAGCTGCAGGAAAACAAGAACTATATTAATTTGAAAATTAAATTTCCATTTTGAAAGTTTTTAAATTGTCATTTATAAATGTAGGGGTTATTAACAGTCTGATAATGTATACCAATATACCTATTTCTAAAGGTTTCCATGACAACAAAGAGGAGTACCCACAACTTTTATACATATATATGTATATATAATGAAAATGTGCCTTCATAGTTATTTCTAAGCTTTCCCACAATAATAAAGGAGAAGTGCCTGCACACTACACTGATTTTTTTCATATACGGTATACTAAATACTTTATATTATATATATATATATATATATATATATATATATATATATATATATATATATATATATATATGCTGTATATATGCGTTGGGCTGTTAAGCATATTATCCATTAACATCAAGGTAAACTAGACAAAATAACCGACCTAACCACGATCTCTGAAAAGCTGGCTAATATCTGTTCCGCAACTTCCTGTCGACACTTTTTTTACCTCTGGTTTTCATGCTTGTGTTATGCAGTGCTCTCTCGCTCTCTCTCTCTCAAAAAGCCTTGCTTCACGCAAACCCTTAGCAACCGTCTTTTCCCAACCCCAAACCCGTTTGACTGGAAGCCTCATTCGCTAACCTCTTTGTCACGTAGATTTCATAGTTAGTGGTGTCACCGATGTTGCTGCTTTCTCTTATTTTCCTCTTATTGAATATCACTCTAAATCTTTTGTCATTCTTTTCCTAACTTTTACTCTCCATACCTATTGTTTCCCTTCTTTCTTTCCGTTAATTTACTTATATTTTAAATTATTTCATTTTAATTATTCGTTAACTTTTGCAAATAATTTTTTCTTTAAAGTCGTACCCAGTTCGAATTCGTTGCTTAAATATTATATACTTTATATTATTCCTATGTATGTTTGAGTGTATCTATATACTTAAGCACTTGAAACTAAGGTTCAATGATTATCCATGAGCAGCTCAACCATTTAATTTTTATTTTCTAATTTCACAAGTTATATTAGGCTATTATCAACAGTTTTTCTGTTAGACTTTTAATTTTATATACATACACATATATATGTGTATATATATACATTAGATGTATACATACATACATACATACATACATATATATATATATACATACACACACATATATATATACATATATATATATATACACACATATATATATACATATACATATATATATATTTATATATATATTATATATATACATTATATTATATTATATATATATATATATATATATATATATATATATATATATATATATATATATATAAAGCTAACAATAACAATAACTGTCGACCACTGAAGTAGCAGAGAGCATAAAAGGAGAGGAACCACATATTCCACTGCATATGCAAGGTATTACAGCGGGCACCACTACACCACTGACTGTATTCACCCACCGACAATGAGTGAACACATTTAATCATCTTTCCAGTGGGCCCGAGGTGATGTACATATTATAAGCAAGCTAAGAAATGGTGAAATAAAGGAGGCCGAAGTTCGCATTCCAGTTTTGATCTCTCTTGGGCTGCTGTGTCAATAACATTTCTTCTGTGTATTCTTCGGTGAACAGATTAATGTTTTGGTGTTTTCTCTCTCTCTCTCTCTGTTCTGGGACTTGAAAGGATTTTTAATTGTTGAAATTTGTTTTTCTATAACGATATGTAATCCCCTTTTTGGGTGTTTGATTCGTAATTTTGGAAATCTGGACAATGTAAACATTTCAACGTTGTATTTTTGGGATAATCTTGACATCCAAGATCTGTTTTACACTGCTTTTTCATCTCTTGCATTGTCGCTTTTTCTTGGACCAAGAATATTTGACCAGTTTACTAATTTTGGGAGTTACTTTCATGTATAATTTTTTTTAAATTTTATTTTATACATATCTGCTCCACACTCACATCACGCAAACGAATCCCGCCAGTTTGAGACTGCAACGAACCTTGGAGACGAAGACCTGCGGGAATGTCTCGCTCCCCTCTCGGATTATATCTCAGACGCACGCGACCAGCTCGCGAGCGGTATCGGATTGATGGCTGACAGATCTTGGTGGGTTCTGGAGGATGGATTCGTTGATTCACGGTGTCTCCTCCAAGATGCGGAACAGAGTTCGGTTTTATGATCAGTCTTTATGGGTTTTCTTACGGTGCTGAAGAGCGCTTGCATTTATACTAAATTGAGTTATGGGTCTCGCTAGATGCTGAACAGCGTTCCCTTGGAATTACAAGCACGCGAGTTCACCGTTCCAGAATCTCTTTCTTTTCTTTTGATGTCAAATGAATAAACCTGAGAAATTATAGAGGATTTTGATAATGAAAACTTTCCCATGAATCTAACGTTCATAAGTACATTACACAAACACACTCACACAAGTACGTGTACCCGCACACTTGAACATACAGATATACAGTACATATATACAACAAATCTTATTTACCGTAGTTTGGGAGTAAGCTTATAGTATTAATCTTCGAGTAAGCAGTATTTTATTAAGCCGTTTTTCCTTACTTTGGGAGTAAGATTATAACATTAAAATCTTCGACTAAGCAGGTATTTTTATAAGGCTACGCTTATCCTGCAACTTAGGATGTAATACGGTACATTATGATAATGAACAACGCCAATCAGGTGTTTATCTTAAAGCATAAAAAGATGAGATCAATTTATGGTAACTCGTTAAGATTACCAAGTTCTGTATAAGGTAAAGACCCTACTTGAACCTGTGATGTTATCAAGACATGAGTTGATCTAGTAGACGCAAACGTTGATTGAGTAACTATGTAGACTAATGAAAGTTCACTTTCTTTGCCTTTTCATTGTGGAATAACTGAAAGTTATTTTATATACACTTAAGCAATATTAATTACGCAGTTTGCTTTTTGTAACAATACAACGACATGAAAATTCTGGTGACATCAAAGTGAGTAAACCACTTCAGAAGAGAAGTGTTTAATCCTTAGATTTTGCCATAAAACAAATGCTGTGCTATTTCTCTATTACTTGGACCTTTACTCATCATAGTATATAAAACTCTGTTGGGAATACCACTCTCATATTTTGGGAGTATACTCTTTGGTCCTCCCAAACAGATCTGAATAAACGGAAATTCGTTTTGTCACTGATCACATTCACCTCATCTCACAATCTCTCGCTGAGTCCCAAGGTGGCTTCCTCTTCTAATAGGTACGGTTTCAGCCACTGGTCTGTTGATCACAAAGTAGGAATTCCCTCTACTCTCAGGCAGCCTCTTAACACCAATCGGTCCACTTCTTCACAAACATTTCAAAGAAATCAGGAACATCATTACACAATTCATTCTATTTCTCTCCTTCTACTGCTTTTCTGTTTTCCCCGACTTGAGACGTTTCATTTTATGAGACAGGTCTATCTCTCCCTTGATGGATTAACTCCACCATTCCTTCTCCCCCTTTTCTTTGTTTTATTTGCTTCAGCACTTGGTTAGAAAGGGGCATCGGGTTGCCAATACCTTCAGGCATATTTATATATATATATATATATATATATATATATATATATATATATATATATATATATCCTTTTAACGTACTTTTTCCCATTTTTGTATGGGGTAAACGATGCCTTCTTTGAAGGACTTTGATTTGGCTTTGGGGTAGACCGTAGTCTCGATCGGCTGCCCTGCCTGACATCGCTTAGACCCCGGTAACGCATGTACGTGTATCGTACCAAATCATGCTCCCTTTCTCCCAGCAGCGAGGACAGTTGAGCGGTCAGGTCGACAGTTCGAGACGTGTGAAGTGTCTGTTATGTTTTTAGCCAACATATTGGAGTGGCTTTGTTTGTGTGTGGCTAACACCCATTTGCTTTTTAGCAAACCTATCCGGGGTGTCTACACGGATAGCAAAGTGTCCGCCTCTCTGACAAGTCGGCTGCGGATTTGAACCCGCGCCGCAGACTTCTATGAAGTCCGAAGCTCCTGCTCTACCGACCTAGCCGTCGACGCTCAATATACATATACGTATATATATATATATATATATATATATATATATATATATATATATATATATATATATATATATATACATATATACTGTATATATATTACATATACTGTATATATATGTACAGTATATATATAGTCTATTGTACTTAACCTTAATGCGCATATGCATACAAGAAATTCATTTGTTTTAAGGACATGTACATTTATTTGTTAAACATTTATGAAGAAACAACACGCATGTCATGTATACATAAGAATATGCTTGAGCATGTAGATAGCGTGTATGCTTGTTTCATTGTGTAAGCACTTCCCGCACACTCACACGCTCCTGCAAATGAATCAAAACGAAAAATGGTATCACTGCCAGGTAACACCGCTCACTGAACAGTACGTTAGATGTACCCGCAGCCATGCGTATATGCGCGAGCAGTGGGTGCTCTCACGCTTCGTTCGTGGGGGATCGGAGAGGGGGTGGTGGGGACGTGGGGAGAAAGAGCAGTACGGCACGCGTCTTTAGAACGAACGAACGTCGCAGCACCTGCCGTGTCCCGGCAAAAGACCTCTGACGGTATAATAACCACGTTGGGTTTCCGTCTTCACATCCGGCAGAAGCTGAGACTTGCGACTCAAGGAAACTCTCCTTAGGCGCACGCGGCAGGTCTGTCGTAGCTAAGAAAATCGCAGGATCTCCTGCCATAACGGAAACGGCCCATAGAAAATGTCCAGACATCCGTTAACGTTATGGATAAACATCGTGAGTGGTCAATTATTCTTTTACTTCCTAAGTCTCTCTCTCTCTCTCTCTCTCTCTCTCTCTCTCTCTCTCTCTCTCTCTCTCTCTCTCTCTCTCTCCTTCTAATGACTAAATCCTCTTTTCCCCTCAGTAACTTGAAATTCCTTTCATCCTCTTTCTTCATTCTATGTATGATCAGTCAGAAAAAGACCCTAGGTTATACAAAACGTGCGTACCTATTTTTTTCTAACTTTGGCGTGACTTCCGTTTTCTCTCCGACATTCAACCGTTTTCTACGACCCATTCATAACGCAGAAGCGGGAATGGCTGGATTAACTTTTGAAAGATCGCCCTCCAGTAACAGGCGATTTTCCAGAAATAATAAGGACTATGAGTTTCATTTCCTCTGTAGCCCATATTTTATTGCGCTGTCTGTCGTTAAGTAATTGGTTTCTTTGTAGAATTTTATTTATTATTTTTCTTTAAAAAATGTTTCCAATTATGATTGTTTTGTCTTTCTTTACCTGTGTGTGCGTGTGTGTGTACGTGTGCCTGATTATCTCTCACTCTAAATTAAGATTATTCATTGGGTGAAACTGCTAGTTAATTTTCTACAGTATACAGTATAAAGGGTGCAATTGTGGCATGATGCATTCATTCAATTTCTCTAAGGACGTTCCGTCTGTGTATTTTGGAAACGACAACTTCCATAAAGAGTGATCCTAAGTATAGAGATGTAAATTAGAAAAGCACGAGGAGAAAGAAACAAAAGCTTTGGTCAGAATGATGAAAAGAATCGAATTCATTTCCCAGTTCCATGAAGAGCAATCGACATAACGAACCGTGCCGAATCTCGGACCGAGGTGCCCTCATCGTGCATAGTTATATAGTGTCCCACAGTGTGAGAGACTTCCCCAGGGTTGGACGACGGCAATCTAAACATGGCGTTTATCATCGCAAGAATACGTTACTTACGTCGAGAAAATAATATGGATACACACAACGTTATTATTGTAATTTTTACTATTATAATTCAAGACAATATATAATGCGAATTATAATAAAGACAAACTACTGCAAATTTCTAGATTCTGCCTAGAATAACAGTCTGGTGAGACAAAATGTTTAAAAGACTATACAAGAACCTTACGTTTCTTGGCCATTCAACATATAGCCTACTTGCTTACATCTTCGCTTGAAATATTAACTTTGCTGAAACTTCTTTTATGTTAAGGCTCATTCTGTCAGAGATTTGACATTCACAGCCTTGTGTAACAGGGAGTCTCAAACATATCTCAGTCTTTTTTTATGGAAACAGCTAACCCAGGAGAAAGTTAAGAAACAGAGAGCGAGAAGAACAGGAGCAATTTAAAGTGTAAAGTGAGCACAGACTGAAAATAAGATAAATCATATATAAACAACTCGGTTCATCCAGTTACCTGGAGAGAGAGAGAGAGAGAGAGAGAGAGAGAGAGAGAGAGAGAGAGAGAGAGAGAGAGAAGCATTGATGTCAACATGTCAACCGAGCCAGATCTGACGCTCGATTCGTCTTGTAACGCTGCTGAACTTCCAGCCTAGAAACAAGACTCGAAGACTTCAACCCGAGACCCCTTAATTGCGTCACGGAGTTTCAAATCTAGGTCTTGCCTGCCGTGGCCGAAACGGAGGCCAGGTGTAATGCTTCCATCGACGTTCCAGGAGGACTTACTCACCCTACCATTGTTGCAACGAGTATTTCCTTTGTTGCAACATTATGTAAACAACTGTAGGTGTCGTCGGTACGTAATGGCCTTCCTTTGCAATATGGTGTGGTTTGTGGGAAGAAGCTGACAAACAGCGTCTTTTTCGATTGCTACATATTTCACTTATAAAGTTTCTCATTCCGATTAAAATATACGGAACGTTTCAAAAGTATTACTAAAATGTAATACTGACGAGGACGGTGCAGTACATTAAAAGATTTTTTCAGAGTACTTTCTTTAGTGAACGAAGAAAATGCTGAGAGTTTAGTGGCCTAAAGTGTTAAGATTTCTGCTATCGATTTTCTTTGCCTCTCAAATTTAAGGTCTTTGATCTGTCTCAATTATATTCTTTATAGAGTCGACGTTATCTACTTGTTGTTTTCCTAAATGAAGTAAAACAGAGACGAGACTGAATGAGAAATAAAAATTAAAACATTCGCAAGGTATAATTATTTTCTCTCTATCTTCCTCTTAATGCTTTGGCTAGTCTTCAGAACTCGAGCTTTTTCAGCATATTGCCGAGGTGAGTACATTTATAACTAACGGTTGCCGAAATGAGCCAAAACAGTTCTGCAGAATGCAATGAATATATACCATGCATACAAACCAATTCGAAAAAGTTGTAACTCCAAAATGAGATTCTGTATTAGCTTAATTACCACTACAATTTTTGCAAATGATATAACGGAATGCTTTTACAATACGTAAGTAAAAAATGAATCGAGTTTTCTGTACAGCGTATAATGCTGTATGAGCTGCGGCCCAGGACAATTTCAGCCACTGCCCGGTGGTGGCCTATCTCATATAGTTGCCAGACTCACGATCATGGCTGACTTTAACCTTAAATAAAATAAAAACTACTGAGGCTAGAGGGCTGCAATTTGGTATGTTTGATGATTGGAAGGTGGATGAGGGGGGGACAGAAAAGTGCTGACGGACACACAAAGCCATCTCAATAGTTTTACTTTAAAGAAAACTAAAACTAAGATGTTATAAAGAGAAAATTCCCCCACCGACTTTTATTTCCCATGGTTACCATTTGCTTTGATCAATATTTTTTTAACTTCCATATATTGATATTGAGTCTTTTGGTTATTCAGGTTATTCAAACACCTCTAATGTCTGTACCCATATAGTTAATGCGTGTCACTACGTCACACTTTCCAATACAAGTCTTTCACTTCCTTTTTGGGCATTCCAAACTCAGTTGTTTGTCTTGTTACAATGCAGGTGAGGCAATCTGGCAGTTACTACATACAAGTAAAATAATAATAAAAAAAAAAAAAAAAAAAAAAAAAAAAAAAAAAAAAAAAAGTGCATCGTGACAATCTGCAAAATAAGGGTTGGTCACCAAAGGTCATTGTCAAAACACTTGGTGAGGATTTCTTTTCCTATTCTACCCTA
>NC_089767.1:12440149-12465149 GCF_040412425.1 Macrobrachium rosenbergii
TTGCAAAGGCAACCTCTGTCGTGTTGTAAAAACCAGGAAGTTAATGCCCTAAGAAAAAAATTGTAAAAAAGAAACTTACATAAGTAACCTCTCGCAATCCGTAAAGCCCAGTAAGTTAATGCTTTTGTAAAAAATAAAAAAAAAATAAAAATCTGCAAAGGGAACCTCTGGTGCGGCGTAAAACCCTGTAAGTTAGTGCTTTTGTCAAAAATAAATAAATAAATAAATTATACAGAGGGAATCTCTAAGTTAATGCCTTTGTAACAAAAAAAATTACAAAATACAAAAATTTTACAGAGGCACCCTCTGGCACGGTGTAAAACCATGTAAAGTTAACCTATGTAAAAAAAAAATACTTGCAAAGGCATCCTATAACGCCGTGTAAAACCCTAAAAGTTGAGGCCTTTGTAAGATAAAAAAAAAAAAAAAGAAATATGATAAATTTACAGAGGCAACCTCTGGTGGGGCATAAAATCCCGTTTAAATGCCTTTGTAAAAAAACAAAAACGGCAAAGGTAACTGCTGGCGGATCTTTCCTAGATATTGACCCACAAGGGTTTTAACCCAGTATGTAGCCACCTTTGCGGCGTGTTTAGTACAAGCCCGTTAAGGATTACCGCAGAAACATGAACAAAACACTGTAAACATCATAAAGATAATGACCCCCAAGAAATTTTAGTCCTAAATAACGACCCCCAAGGGTTATCTAGGAAAGATCCCTGCTGGCTTGGTCTAAAAACGTTAATTCCCTGTAAGAAAAAACGTTACAAAGGAAACCACTGAGGCGGCGTAAAACACGTCAATGCCTTTTTAAAAAAATTACAAAGGCACCTTCTGGCACAGCATAAAATATTGTAAGTTCTTGCCTTTGCAAGAAAAATTTTGTTTTAAATTTACAGCAACCTCTGCCACTACATACAACCCCGTAAATTAACGCCCTAGTACAACAACAAAACTTTCAAAGGCAACCTCTAAAGTGGTTTAAAATGCTTTTGTAAGAAAAGAAAATTATGTAGAAACTTCTGGTGCAGCATGTAACCTTGTAAGTTAATGCCTTTGTATAAAAAAAAAAAACTTGCAAAAGCAATCTCTGGCATGGCATAAAATCATGTTAAGTTATACACCTGTAAAAAAAAAAAAAAAAAAAAAAAAAAAAAAAAAACTTGCAAAGGCAATCTCTTCTTCTTTTAACGTGCTTTTTTCCCATTTTTGTATGGGGTAAGCACGATGCCTTCTCATAAAATCATGTAAATTATACATTTGTAAAAAAAAAAAAAAAAAATTATCAAGGCAACCCTCTAGCATGGTATAAAAGCCTGTAATGCCTTGATAAGAAAAAACTTTTATTATTTTATTTACTGAGGCAACCTCTGGCGCGGTGTAAAACCCCGTGAGTTAATGTCTTTGAAAAGAAAAACTTGCAAAGGGAACTTCTGGCATGGTCTAAAAACCTGTAAATTAATGCCTTTGTAAAAAAAAAATTATAAAGAAGCAACCTCTGCCGCGGCCTAAACCCCGTAAGTTAATAGCTTTGGAAAAAAAAAAAAAAAGTAACCCCCGGTACGTAGTAAAAATCGGTAAGTTAATGCCTTTGTAAGAAGAAAAAAAATTTTTTTTTTTTTTACAGAGGTAAAATCTGACATGGCATAAAACTGCGTAAGCTAATGCCTTTGTAAAATAAAACCTTCCAAAGGCAACCTCTGACATGGCGTAAAACCTATAAGTTAATCCCTTTTTACCAAATAAAAATAAAAAAAACATAGAGAGGCAAACTTATATGCTGCATATAACTCCAACAGTTAATGCCTTTGTTAAAAAAAAAAAACTAAAATAAAAACTGAGGAGGTAATCTCTGGCATGGCGTAAAACCCCGTAAGATAATGCCTTTGTAAAAAATTGCAAAGGCAACCTCTGGTATGGTGCAAAAGCCCGAAAATCTAGGCCTGTTAGAAAAAAATTAAAAACAAAATTACAGAGGCAACCTCTTAGCACGGCATAAAACTCCCCAAGTTAATGCCTCTGTAAAGAAAATTGCAAAAGAAAAGTTTTGGGGTGATGTAAACACCCATAAGTTAATGCCTTTGTAAAAAAAAAAATTACATAGGCAAACCTGTAGCATGGAGTAAAAGCCTGCCTTTGTAAAACAAAAATTTTAAAACTTCATAAGCAAACCTATAGTGTGGCGTAAAAACCTGCAAGTTGATGTCTTTGTATACAGAAAATTGAAAATAAAAACTTACAATTACATATGTACTGTACATTAACATTATATATATATAAGTAATCTCTTGATTATACGGATTAAGGGCGAAATCCCGATAAGGGCAAGTAAAAAAATCTAGGGGTGTTCTATAGAAACTCCATACCCCTACTTACTTAACCTTGTCAATATCGCATAACTGTAAATCCTAGACATGCTAATAAACAACTATCACACTTTAAACTGAAAACTTTATGCAAGAGGCAATTACCTACTTTTTTCTCCCACATTTGTAACAAAATATACTGCATAAATACACTCAAAAAATGCAACCCCTTCTTTTCCTCTCGTAAATGACACCCGACTCGGTGGGTGGGTAGCCTACGTGCGTTTACCACAGCCAACCATGGTTTTATCACTAGTAATGTATTTTTATATAGCAACTTTATCAGTTGTTGCATATTGTATTACCATATGGTACACGAATACAGTGTGTGTGTGTGTGTGTGTGTGTGTGTGTGTGTGTGTGTGTGTGAGAGAGAGAGAGAGAGAGAGAGAGAGAGAGAGAGAGAGAGAGAGAGAGAGAGAGAGAGAGAGAGAACTATTGGCCTAGGTAGGGTGACAGTATCAATTTGCTTAAGTCAAATAGGCAATTACAGCTGTATTTAAGATAAAGGCGACGGTAATAGAAACTAATATTTTACTCACTGAATCCATTTATACTGCATTATTATCGTGCTATATAATAATCGTAGTATGTGTAAAAAAAAAAAAACCATCCGCCATTTGCCTTTACGCAAGTTAGGTTAATGTTTACGTTGTCAGCTTCACCTGACTATAGCAATCTCACTTTGGTAACATTCACTTAATCATACGTTCTATTTCTACGCCAGATACGATGGGCAGAATATCTACACGGAGTCGAGGAGCAGTCATTGATTGATTGATTTATGGTTACTAAAATTGGCGTCGGAACATCTAGGTTACTGACACCATAATAAATTCGACCAGTACCACAGTCAAGGGGACAATACAGTTGTCGAAGAATGTATGGTTTCCACATGACAACAAGAACCCACTTGTGAATCTTGTTTGTTTTAATCCTTAGCCTGAACAGCAGCATTTCTAGTCTCCCGGGCATACAGGGATATGACCAAGGAGATACAGACGACGTAATACTGCGCATCTTTGATTTGTTTCAGTATTTAACAAAAGAGACTGCCAAAGGTTTTAATTTTCTGACCTAGAAGAGGAAATACACCCCTATGGTAGTAGGCATCACCAGGGTTCTGGAGCAGACTGCTGACTTAGCAAGTTAATCAGCTTGCTCGTTCCCATGAACCTAAACATGGGAAGGCGCTCAGCAAAAATTTGCTTTTCTACCTTTTCTTTTCACTAACAACATCCATTGCATAATCTCTAAAATCTGAGTGTAAAAGAGCTACAAGATTCTACAGACTGAAGAACAATTCTTGAATCACAATATATAGTAAAACTATTTCCATTCAGGTTTCAAGTTTCCTTTAAGGCCTTTAAAAACTACATGCAGTTCTGCTGTAAAAACAGATGCTAATCATCTACTTTCTACATCAAGGAAGACCCCTCCAAAGCCGACGCCAGCTTCTGACTTTGAGCCGTCTGTAAAAACTGCAAAGGAGTTATCATGTTCGGTGGAATGATCTAAAAATACTGACCTCATTGCCTCATTGGACATTTCTACTTTCGTCAAATTGAAATATATACAACATTTTACCTCTGGAAGCCCACCCACCCCCCCCCCCGGGGCTGAATATCTAGCTGGTGAAGTCTCCATCTTTGTCATGTTTAATTGCCTGGTTATACATTTACGTTGAAGTTGTTTCAAGAAAAATACGTTTTGTTACTCCACTTCACTGCACTGACTTCTGACCTACAATGATATTTCTGTTCATCTAACCCTGCGTATATGTATGTAAACATTGTATTCCTGGTAAGAAGAAAAAAATTATGATTGTAAAATTATGTAAATATTGTGAAATAACTGTAAAACTGCGTTAATGTATTTTTCTTAAAAAAAAAAAAAAAATGCGTACAAACCGAATAAATATAATTTATTACGTGAGCTCTACTGGAAAACTCTTAATGATTGACTGATTATGAAATTTAGCATTAATCAAAAATAAAATGTTAGGAATAACGTATGTTGAACTGTCTTCCTCACATAAATATGTCTATGCAGTCGCTAAGCGATGTAAAAGTCACAATTACGAAATGGCTGCTCAAGGAGGTTAAATTCCAAAGTCTCTGACAACAACAAATTTACACATGACACCAGTGATATATTCCTGTAGAGAATGAAGCAAAATACTAGAGACTGCTATTTTAATTGGCATCAAAAACACTATGTCACCAACAATGTATTATCTTATCACCGCATGGATTAATTCCCTAATTTTAAAAATTGGTCTTAAAGACATCAATATCATTATGGCGATCGACTACCCAATGAAGCTATTTCACTAGTAACAAGAACTGCCTATCAAAAGAATGACTTATAACGAAAGGCGTCAATCAAGCAAAGGTAAAAAGGAATACGTAGAAATGAATACACTTATTCCAAAAAAGTTACGGAGAGAGAGAGAGAGAGAGAGAGAGAGAGAGAGAGAGAGAGAGAGAGAGAGGCGAAAAAAGTATTCAAGTCACGATAGAAAGGGTTTTATTACTTATAAAGAGTACATTGTTTAAAATTTTACGCACAGAAAAATTGCTCAATTGACATTTCTCTCATTTGGTAACGTGCTTTGATTGTTTAGCGACATTTGTTTTCGCGGTAGGTCGCCAAGAGTTTCGTGTTTATGTGACTTTCGAGTCCGTCGAGAATTGGGAAACTACCTTGGCGATAGTTAAAACTATTCCCTTTGAATAAATGAAAGGGGTTTGTCTGTGATGCTTTGCTTAAACCTATGATGTTTATATATATATATATATATATATATATATATATATATATATATATATATATATATATATATATATATATACATACATATATATATATACATATATATACATACATATATATATATACATATATATATACATATATATATATATACATATATATATACATATATATACATATATATATATACATATACATATATATATACATATATATACATATATATACATATATAAATTTCTGACTCACGTCAGGATCAGACCCAGGTCTCTCAGGTGGAAAGCAAGGGCGTTACCCACTGGGCCATACAAGTCTAAAAGTTGGAACCTGAGCAACTGCACCCAGAGATTACCTGGGCAAGCTAACTGCTTGCATACCAGCAATTTGTTCCCGACTCATGACCCAATAGACAACATTTCATTCAATTATCCCTTCTGTAATAAGATCGTATCAACACACAATCACGTTGGAACAGAAATAAATTTCTGACTCAATCGAAGGTCTCTCAGGTGGAAAGCAAGGGCGTTACCCACTGGGCCATACAAGTCTAAAAAGTTGGAACCTGAGAGCAACTGCACCCAAGAATTACCTGGGCAGTGTCGCTGGTATGCAAGCAGTTAGCTTGCCCGGGTAATCGCGGGTGCTCTCTCTTCAACTTCTTTTAGACTTGTATGGCCCAGTGGGTAACGCCCTTGCTTTCCACCTGAGAGACCTGGGTTCCCGACGTGAGTCAGAAATTTATTTCTCACGTGATTGTGTGTTGATGATTTCTATCTTATTCACTCAGAAGGGATAATTGAAATGAAATGTTGTCTATTATTTTTGAAAACTTTTTTGTGGTATGCAAGCAGTTAGCTTGCCCAGGTAATTCCTGCGTGCAGTTGCAGGTTCCAACTTTTTAGACTTGTATGGCCCAGTGGGTAACGCCCTGCTTTCCACCTGAGAGACCTGGGTTCGATCCCGACGTGAGTTTTATTTCTGTTCCACACGTGATTGTGTGTTGATGATTTCTATCTTATTCACTCAGAAGGGATAATTCGAATGAAATGTTGTCTATTGGGTCATTGCTGAGTCGGGAAGTTGGGGAAAACTCGCTGGTATGCAAGCAGTTAGCTTGCCCAGGTAATTCCTTGGGTGCAGTTGCTCTCAGGTTCCAACTTCTTTTAGACTTGTATGGCCCAGTGGGTAACGCCCTTGCTTTCCACCTGAGAGACCTGGGTTCGATCCCGACGTGAGTCAGAAATTTATTTCTGTTCCACACGTGATTGTGTGTTGATGATTTCTATATATACATATATATACATATATATATATACATATATATATACATATATATACATATACATGTATATATATACATATATATACATATATATACATATATATATATATATATATATATATATATATATATATATATATGTGTTCGGCCGGTAAGAAAGCGTTCAATGAATTTGTATGAATTTTTTTCGTTCATTGTGTAATAAGTCGTATCTTTATGCAAATGATAAAAGAGTTCGAACTTCAATCGTTGTTTTTAAAGGTTAGAATCTCTCTCTCTCTCTCTCTCTCTCTCTCTCTCTCTCTCTCTCTCTCTCTCTCTCTCTCTCTCTCTCTCTCTCTCACACATATTTTTCTGTTATTTTTTGACACAATTTTTGTCTCAGTAATTCACTTTCCCGCCGCTGACATCTCCTGTTTTCAGTTTTTTATTCGAAATCCCTTTTCAATTATTTTCCCTTATGGGAAGTTCGTGAGATATATTTTGCTGTTGATAGGTGCTGCTAAAATTCAATAGATAGGTCTTCTATTACCGGTCATCTCTAGTCTAGGACGGTTCAAATAAACTGTGCGCTCGAATGAATGAATTCATGAAATTTACGGCTGAAGCCGAGCGCCGGAAGAAGTCTGCCCTTACATTACCTATGTCGTAGTTGGGAAAAGTTTCCCCTGTGTGCGACAAGCGGTTATATTTCACTTGGTTGAAAAGAAAACCACCAAGGGAGGCTAATATTCTCAGGTCGATTTTCCGTTCCTTTTGAACTCTCGAAATAGCGTTTGTCTATTATGAACATAAACCTCAGTTTGTTGCAGTCTTGCGCGCCATTCCTGACAGCAGTTTATGAACTGTGCATGAATACTACAGTATATGTTGTATGCAAGAGATCACAATTATTTGCTGGTCACCCCATTTTAGGGTAGAAGTCACCAACAAAGATTATCACTTTACGATAAGGAGATATGTTATTCAGAAACATTTGGCAAAAGAATAATCGTTATCGTCTAAATCGTTATAACTTCCACATTCCTCCAGTTCTTTCTCGGAGGAGAAATTAATTAAGACGCTGCCTGTTTGTTAACGTATTTAAAATTTTCATATAAAATATCTCTAAATTAAAGCATACGAGAATGAAACCATAAACAAATTTAAAAACATATCTTAGAGATAAAAAGTGAAAGTCAATGATAAAACTATCTAATGCCTATTTATTTTAGTCGTGGGATAGTTACCAAATGGAATCATGTCTGCTCCTCAAAATTTAGATCTTCTGGATAAAAAAAAAAGCGATAAAAAACATTTCCTGATTTCATGGAGAATGACACTTTTCGAGAAATACTCCGAATTACGGGTTGCTCTATGAGCAAGAGCCCGTGCTGGCATAAAGCCAGCTTAATCAAAAACAACAACATACTCCGAAATCTAATCTCACTGAGAAAGAAATATATTGACTCAAAAAGTACTACTCCATGAATAACAAGTGAATGAGGTAGCCTAGTTACCAAACACTAATAAGGTTGTTTACAGACTATGAAAGTTTTGGTTAGCAAATTAAGTATACATACTTTTAAATATTTCACGATTTGATAATCATTTCCTATAAGACAGTATTAATAGTAATGGTAAGAAATGATTTGGTAACATTTTATTGGCTTGAAAAGTGATGACGGATTTCAGATTAAAGCTTCACTCATTAACGTCTATGTGGCCATGGCAAACTAAGACACAGACAAGATGCTACTGCCCTGAGTGGGCAATCAGGCGCAGTGGAGGATCTAACGTCGGGGAGATTTCTAGGCAGACAGGCGTATCGAAGCCAACCGTTCGTCTGTGGTTGCGGCGATTCGATGAATCTGGCATTTTAACAGATCTTCCGAGGTCGGGACGTCCGAGACTTACTACTGCAGCAGATGATGCAAGGGTGCTGGCCGACGATGTCCAAGAACACCCTTTCACTAATGCTGTAGAGACCACCCAGAAACTACAATTGGATGTTTCGGTCAGGACAACCAGACGAATACTTCATCATCATGGAATCCATCACAGGTAGGTACTGAAAAGAAGTATTTCAATACGACCCTTAACAGTTCGGAACTTCTTAGGTTTTGATAATTTCAGAACCTTAATTGCAATAAAGGACTAATTCAGTTGCATTTTATACATAGCATACCCCCTGAACTTCAATCCATTTGTTTTATTTAGTTCCCGACAACATAGTATTACAACTAGTGTTTTGCAAAAGTATCTAAGGTGTTCCGTTTTTGTTCGGATGAACGTTTCTTTTAACTGGTTTAAGACTTTATGGGTTGTTCTTAGACACACTGCTGTCTACGTGGCGTAACTATTGTAGGTAGCTGTTTAGAAGCTTAAATTCGAGATTATTCAAGTAGACTTACGTTGAGGCAATGTATATGAATATTTTATGATTACAAGGAGACATAACTTTGCTGAAAACGGAATGAATAAAGTTTGATTAGATATTACCGAAACTAGAATTCTGAATTTCATTTCATTTGCTTTTTCATTTCGTAATACTTGCGCTATTCAGAATTATTGCAATGTTGGAGAGTTTATCCCAATTTCTAACATTTCTTAAAAATTTGGGTGCCTCGTAAAGTTTAAAGTTAACCTGATTGTCGTTCTCTCCCATATTTCTCCATGCTCTTTATCAAGATACATTTTTTGTAAGGTTCCTTCTGTTAAGGAAGTGCTAGCGGAGCGCCACCGCGTTGCAAAACTAGTTTTTGCACGGGAACACATTAAGAAAGACTTGGACTTTTGGAGTAGGGTTGTGTTTTCTGATGACAAAACTTTCAACTCCCTAGTCATGGTCGTGTCCATTGCAGATACGCAGACCGCAATGTTTATAAAGAAGCCAGAAGTGGCCATGTTGTCTGAAAATTTGGGGATGGGTAATCTTAATAGCGTGGGTGAACTAACAGAAATTAACGGCAGATTTAATTCTGATCTAAAATTTCTGAGGAAGTCATGTAACCCACTGTTAGAGCTTTTACTCTTCCTTATCCAGAGCGTATAATTTTCACGCAGGTAATCTATATTTCAGCTTTTTTTTTTTAAGAATGTTAATACTGTTGCAACAACAATATAAGGCTTGACAACCTTTGTGGATATTAATCAGATCTTAGATATTTGGTTTTGTATTATGACGGCTGAAGCTATTGTGATTCACAAAGTATTTTTTGTTTTTTCCCCCTCTTTCATTCAGGATCGCTGCAGCATCCACACTTCACGCGTGGTAACTAGGTGGCTCAATGATCATAATGATCAAGTTGACCTGCTGAACTGGCCTAGCCGCGGTTGTGACCTCAGCCAAATAGAAAATGTTTGGGCGGAACATGGTCAACGCTTAGGAACCTCGGCAGGAGAGGAACAAACCACAACTTCTCGAACACGTATTGGCTGAATGGGAGGCAGTAAGGCATTGGCCGAACGTCGTTTACAGTATGGTGTCGTCGATGCCGACAAGTCTACATGAAGTCATCGACAGAGAAGGTGGCTGGACGAAATATTAATCATTATTTTCCTGTTTATACGTAGACTGGTTTGTTCATTGTAAAAATAAATTGCATATAAGTATCAATGTTCCGTTATTAAACCATTATTGTATTCAAGAATGCTACCTTATACTAGTAATAAAGTTAAGTATATCTTAGTTTAACCAGACCACTGAGCTGATTAACAGCTCTCCTAGGGCTGGCCCGAAGGATTAGATTTATTTTACGTGGCTAAGAACCAATTGGTTACCTAGCAACGGGACCTACAGCTTATTGTGGAATCCGAACCACATTATAACGGGAAATGAATTTCTATCACCAGAAATAAATTCCTCTTGTTCTTCACTGGCCGGTCGGAGATTCGAACTCGCGGCCAACAGAGTGGTAGCTGAGAACGGAACCCACTCGCCCAACGAGGAACTATACTAGTAATAAAATAATACATGGAGCAAGACGGTTACCTAGGAATTTGTCTTAAAATTTCTGAAATAAAACTGCAGTAGTACGCTTTGGTGATGAAACAAGTCGTTGGGCTTACAGTAATGACTGATTGCTGAAATTCAACAAGCTCAAAGTTTTGTTCAGAATAATTCTTTAGTCCTAAAGTTATAGCTAATTTCGTTCTTTGTTATGGTTCTAATGTTGCTCTTAATAACCTTTTAATGGTAAGTCATAATATAAAGACATAATCGACTAGATAAAAAATTGAGGGTCTCCCCCCTCCACGAAAAATATACTTTCTACATATTATTTAAATAAATATATATAATAAAAATCTGAAAAACAATATGAAGTTGGAGAATAACCGATCAGGAAGGAAAGGGGTACTTTCCCATACAATATCTGTCCCAGTCAGGATTCGCTTTACTACTGCAAAACAATCAACTTGATAGACTTTCAGAACGAAGTATGGCTAAGAGGAAACCCACTGAATAAGAAAGATATTTCAAAAATTTTTGCATGTAGTTTAGCTACTCTTTAACATTAAAACATTTTAATAACCTAGTCAAATCGAGACTATAGACAAGGGTATACATTTATGAAAGACTGAATTCTTAGAAGTGAAGTATATTTGATAATGCTCCCGACAGAAAACAAGGGGAAGATTTCTTGCACAATGTCGTCATTTGGGGATGGCAGCTAATAATTTTTATCAGATAGGCCTAGTAGAAGGAGAGGGAAGATAGCATATCAGTTGCTGTCCCAGCCAATTTTAGTAAAACACTTTTTTTTTCTGTGACTTTTCTTACACGATATCGATTACATCGGCAATTAGAACTTTAATACCACTTCCATTAATTAATTATTACTTTGCACATCTTGGGTCATGGATAGTGGAATTATAATAATTCCCTTGAAAAGTTATTGTTTAGGATCAAGTTCCCCGATGCTTTAATAAATCCGCTATTGTGCATGTCAGTATGCCAATTTAACTCCTGTGCTTGAATATAAATAACCGAAGAAAGTTAAACTGTATTGGTGAAAACAATAAAAACTGATGACTGGCTTGTGATTCATCACGTTCGTTGTTTCAATTCAAAATGAGTCAGACACACCACTTTCTTCATTCAAAGTGAAGACTTTAACTATCGCCAAGGCAATTTCCCAATTCTCGGCGGGCTCGAAAGGGCGAGACGTTGCCATGTTCACAAGTAACCCAGACCAGGGGGAAAGGGCGAGTTTTGTCCAGGACTGTACAGCTGTCCCATTTTTCCCTTGATGCTTATGTTTGCCTCACTCCAACGCCGATTGTGAGCGAGTACTTAGTAAAGTGAACCTTATGAAAACAAAAACTCGAAACAAATTGGTGACAAGAACTGTAAATGAAGTGCTCCTCACAGCACAGTGTATCAAGGAGAGAAACGAAATGGTTGCCTTGAATCTGAACCAACCGAGGACATGATCAACAGAATGACATATGCTAATTTGTACAAAGGAAATGGTGCAGATCTTTCGGATGCAGAGCTTGATTGTGATGTACAATTTTCGTTTGATGAATAGGCCTAACTCTTGGACCTATATGCATCTATAATACATGTATGGCCCTGTATCTAAGTTTATACTTTTTTATCCACCTTTTTTAGTTTTCTGTAAAAGAAAACTATTGTGCCAGCTTTGTCTGTCCGTCCGCACTTTTTCTGTCCGCCCTGAGATCTTAAAAACTACTGAGGCTAGAGGGCTTCAAATTGGTATGTTGATCATCCACCCTCCAATCATCAAACATACCAAATTGCAGACCTCCAGCCTCAGTAGTTTTGTTCTATTTAAGGTTAAAGTTTGCCATAATCGTGCGTCTAGCAACAATACAGGACAGGCCATGGTTAAAGTTTCATGGGCCCCAGCGCATACAGCATTATCGGAGACAACCGAAAGATAGATCTATTTTCGGTGGCCTTGATCATACGGTGTACAGAAAACTCGATTTACTTGTTTTTATTCAATTCACTACATTACAATCAGGTATACAGTATTTCTGTATATCAAAACATGGAAATATATTCTTATAAGGAATTTGTAATTATCATCTTGTAAAGTCATATCACTCAGAGAGAGAACCTGTATGTTATTTTACTAAACTATAAAAATAAACTAGCATTCAGTGTGCCATAACATTTACCATAATTCTAATATACCATAATTTCAAGTCAGAAACCATAATCTGGCAAGCACCGTACAATAATTTGGGTTGGCCGGCATGTCAACCTTATTTGCTATACACCGGGGCATTTGTGGCGTCACAAGTTGTACCGAAATACATGACGGCAACTGTAACTAATTACTTACACACCATTGAAAGAGAAAAACCACTTCATGTTTTGTAAGTTATAAAACATGACAATTCCTCAAAAGGAATTTTTCAAAAATCTTATCCTCCCTTTTGATGTACACAAAAAAGACGTATTTTTACAGGTTTCTACTCTTATAAATAAGAGTAACGAAATTCGCCAAAGGAAACAAATCCTCTTAAATTGCCATTAGCAGTTATCGACGATAACAGAGTTTTGTCAGATCTAATGACTGAACAGTTATATATAACACATAGACTGCCACCGCGCTAACAAACCATCGATATATTTTCTTAGTAGGGAAAAAAACAATCTAATGAATCTAGATACTCATGCATGTCATTTCTCACTTAATCTAATCACTGGACTGTTACGAAGCACAGCCTAGGTAGCTTCCATCCACAAATACGTATAATTTTCTCCGTTGTTATATATTTATCCCCAACCATTTGAACCCATATATAAGCAAGAATACATATTCTTAAAAATATTCAATGACATTTTTAGAAATCTCTCTTGCATGTATTGGATGCTTGCCACTGTTAGAGCAGAAAGTAAGAAGTCGTCTTCTTCTTAGGATTATTTTCTTTAGCGTTTACGGTGATGAGGCACATACAGGAAGATAGGTCCGAAGTTATACCAACCATTTTGAGAGAGAGAGAGAGAGAGAGAGAGAGAGAGAGAGAGAGAGAGAGAGAGAGAGAGAGAGAGAGAGAGAGAGAGAGAGAGAGAGAGAGAGCGTATTGGCACATCTCCCAAACTGTCCCACTGTCCCTATACATTTTCGTTCGTTTCAGTTTTTGCATTTCTATATATTTCTGACTTTCTACATTTTTGCTGCTTGCTTAAAATATGCAAAGAGTTAAAGGCGGCCGACTACGTACTTGATAAACAAGAACAATACTGGATAAACAAGAACAATACAAACATTTTCTTGTCTTTCTGTGGTATAACTGTTCCCCCTATTAATGCCATTTACAGCTGTAGACTCTTGCGACTGCACCTCATGGGTTACTGGTACCTAGATGTGGCTCTGAGAGGGTACAGATTGAGAGACTTCTTTTTGGTTATAGTTTTCAAACTGTTATTAAAACTCATCATTCTTAGCGAATCATTTCTTTAATAAAGAAACAAAATTTGGATCAAATATCTTTAACAATAATCAGATCAGATGTGTATTATACATACACACACATATAAATATATCATTTTAGATTTCTTCGAATATTTTGGGATGAGGCTATAGCCTTGGATTTCCATGCACCCTGGCTGCAACCCATCACATGTAATCGACCTTTAAATGTTTAAATCACATGTAAAGTATATATATATATATTATATATATATATATATATATATATATATATATATATATATATATATATATATATATATATATATATACCGTTCCTATAAACTCTTCTTCTACCGGATCCTCGCCCTCTCCCATAAAATACCATATACCTTCTGCGTCCCCCCATACCTTGCTGTAAATGTAATAAGCGAAGAGACCTAGCGGCACGATGTTACTGACCCCAGAAAGGCCGCTTATGATGGAATGATTATTGCTGTGTCTCCGTTGCACGGGGGCTCTAACCCTCCTTCCGCTCCCACTCCACCACAGTATACAAATCCTCTGTCTAGTCTTCCCTTATTAAACATAGAAACTGCTGTCATCTATTTACTTCTCCTTCCGTCGGCGTCATTGATGTTGTTCCGTGTTTTCTGATTAACGGGGGTCGATTACTTTTGTTTACTGGCACACGGGGGTTCAATTTCAAATCGGCCTTTCTTAGGAGAATCTGTTTGCTATAGAATCTTTCACAGTTGCTTAAAATAAAAAGAGGACTTTTTCTGTTCTCTTTATTTTCTTCGGCCCTCTTGTCACTATTTCTCCTACAAACACACACACACACATATATATTGAAAGACCTGGGTTCGATCCTGATGTGAGTCAGAAATTTATTTCTGTTCCACACGTGATTGTATGTTGATTATTTCTCATGTTGATTATATATATATATATATATATATATATATATATATATACACACACACACACACACACACACACACACATATATATATATATATATATATATATATATATATATATATATATATATATATATATATATATATATATATATATATATATATAATATTGCTTTTCTCTCTATTCAATACTAACCTTATGCTGCTGAGAACATCAGTGTACACTACTTAATAATATTAATTTTCGTAACATTAATTTTCTACCATCAATACCTTATAAATTTTCATTCCCCACACTTTTCGAGTTATCGAGTTTAAAAAAATACGAGGAATACGCAATCTCTCTCTCTCTCTTGTGCTTGTGTGTGCATGTATGTATTATGTGTTTGTGTGTGTGTAATATATATAATTAATATATATATATATATATATATATATATATATATATATATATATATATATATATATATATATATATATATACATACACGTATATATATATATATATATATATATATATATATATATATATATACACACATATATATATATATATATACAAATAAAAACAAATAAAAACTACCGCGTTCAAAAGACAGTGAATATACAATTATATATAAGTGAGGTATTTCATTAATATTAAAATCAACTTCACCACATTTTTGACAACTACCCATGCCATTTATTAGTCGTTTAGGAGAGTCACTGAAAAGCCATAACGATCAACAGCATGACCGTTGATATTTAAGAATATTCGACCTCGGATCGAAAATGCATTTGCATATGATGGCACATGGACAGCTTATGGCAAGAGCACCTTGCACAAGATTTTTCATTTAAGTTTATAAAATTCAAAACTGCATTTCAAATGGAAAGTCAAGAACTTATGCTAAAATTAGGGGCTTCTCCAAACCAGAGAGGCTCAAGTTTTATGTTCACTCTATTATCGGATATTTCTCCACACAACAAAGTATGTTTAATTCTGGAGTTACGTCAGACTTGACCCTTTTTACCCATGTCTTAAAATTTCCCAAATTCTCACTCTACGGCCAGAACACCCAAACATCAATTCACGGATACGTGGACACCAGAATGACTGAATATAGATTTTAAGGGAAAATTAACAGCGTTTAACCACAACACTACTCGGCAACTCCAAGCTGTTCATAACTAAGAAATTAATCTTGCGAGAGAAATTAATTTTACTTTTCCGTAGATATTATTATGATAATACATCTTAATGGATTTTGATAGTAACGACAAAAGAATGTATACTATACTAATGAAAGAGTATAATAACAATAACAAAAGTAGCAAACTACTACTGCTAAGTGGTGGCAGTAGATGCAGCAACGTCGGTTTGCGGAGGGGGTTGGGGTAGAGGGGGGAGGAAAAGAACGTTCCTTAACCTTAGGAATAAATTAAGTTCTTTAGGAGTGTTAGCAAAAGAACGACACCATATAAGAACTTAATAACCGATTAAATGATTTGTGGTAACACCGAAAACGTTACATTTTACAACGATTGACGATTAAAAAACCTTTAAAAACAAAGCTACCTTGAGCGTCCATAAATGCAGGTTATAAATCCTATACAGCTGAAACACAGAGGCGTGTTTCCTTTGAAGACATGCGCAAGTGACTTCACGCCTCGCCTTTTACGGGGACACCTGAGCTTCGACGGACTTAATCGTGCAGATGAGCCTTCCTTTTTGCGATAGGCTACATGAATTGTATATTTCTTTCTTAAGTGATGTTTTTGTAACTCTCTCTCTCTCTCGATATGTCGAATGTTGAAGGGTCAAGACATTTATGAAAATCATCTTCGGACATTTGGATTTTTTGGATATTTACGTGATAGCCATTATAAAAAAAACGACATCAAGGTTTTCATGATTTCATGGTTACTGCTTGTTAAGGAATCAAGGTTCCCTGGCACAGATGTCCTCATGAAACTTAGTCTTCGCATAATTTTGGTTTTACTCCTTATAATTCGGAATATCTATATGATCATGACGCAACCTTCATCAGTGATTAAGATTCCAAGATTTTACAACAGTACCTAACGTTTATAAAGTTTTTCGTTTTCTTCTCAATAAATACTGCCAATTTTCTTCAAACTTAAGTTCCACCGCAGCCGAAGTAAAACGGCCAAAGAAACACAAGTTTTCTTAACTAAAGATACCATCAATCTAGCTTTATTTTATTATGTACATGAACATTATGTTACTGTTTTGAACTGCATTAAATTTTACTTTTATTCTTTTCCTTTGAATTCCACGAATTAAGGACTTATACACAACAAATAAGAAATTTATAACCAATTTAAATTTTATTCTGCTGATATTTTTCATCACAAAAAAAAAAAAAAACTGCTTAACAAAGATTTATAAAAATATGAAAAGAAGTCTTCCGGGCATACAATCTGAAACTGTCTTAGCAAAAAATAAAGAAAAAAAAAACATGGATGTGCAGGATAAGCAATCCATTTCACAACCCAGGAACAAAAGAATGGGCCTTTCTACACCCTTTACCCGTATCGACTGGCGCAATACTCTTTAAGATGAATCTGTGAAAGCACAATGTCCACAGTACAATGAATATTGTACAAAAAAGCGTTAAGGAAAATAATATGTTTAAAGGGTCCCACTAATTTTTCATTCGTGTTATTTCTAGCATTATATTAGTAACAAACAGTCATTACCTCTGTATGGTTATTGTTCTTCGCCGTGTTCATTTCTATTCTTTTTAACTACTGATACAAACAGCTTTTGAACGAATAAATAGCATATGTATATTGGGAACACATTTTCATCAAAAGCATGAAAATCAACGACTGCGTGCTGCTTTATGCTACCTCCTTTTACCCGTAGTACTAGTAGTAGTAGTTACAATGAAGATGAAGAGAGAGAACTGATGTTACTCCTGCTACAGGAATAACTTCAAAAGGAGCAATTGGCTTATCTCTCTCTCTCTCTCTCTCTCTCTCTCTCTCTCTCTCTCTCTCTCTTCTCTCTCTCTCACTTAATCACACCATTAGAATCGGCAGTGCCATCAACGTACAGGAAAATCACAGATGGGTAATGAGGCTTATGTTAATGACCCTTAACCCATCCATTCTTTATCCCCCCATAACATTCCTCATTAATCCCTACTCCCCAATCCCCACCCTCCCACCTTCATCCCCCTCTCCTCTCCCTTACATGTCTCTTAAGATCCATAATCAACAGTTACACCAAGTGTGACTTATTCCGTTGCCATATCAAAACCTCGTAATGCCTGAAGTGAAGCGATCGATCCCGTTTTGTAAAGGAAGGGTTGTCATGGAGGGGTTACCTGACGAGGTTTATTGCGTTGGTTGGGGTGGCAGGGGGGCGGAACTGATGTCATTTGTCGTTGAGGGGGTTCAACTTCCATCAGGGAATGCTCCTTATATCATCTCAACTCGTTACTATGGTTGGCAGACTTAAAACGTAAGATACTTGATACTCATCTGTACAGCCCGTATCTTAAGCCTGAAGTTCAACTGTAGGTTTACTTTGAGGAGAGATTTAATTCGGACATCTTACGCTTCTTGTCATAGAATCTTGTGCACTTCCATTCCGTATTCTCCTCTCTCTCTCTCTCTCTCTCTCTCTCTCTCTCTCTCTCTCTCTCTCTCTTTAGAGTTGAATAAAAAAAAAAAAAAATTTAGAGTTCCGATACTAAAGTTTCATTAAAAAAAAAAATATATATATATATATATATATATATATATATATATATATATATATATATATATATTCGTTTAAAATTTATATTTGACTGCAAACAATTAAATGTGCACTAACCTAATAATTAAGGATGCTGATATATTACCTTGCACGCATACATACTGTCATGGATACATATATATTTACATAATTAAAATACTCGTATCTCTGTTAGTGCGCAGGCATATGAACAATAAATAGATATGTAATCAAATAACAAACAACCATTTCAGGTGCTTGTGTAAAACGAAAACATTCGTACATAATATTTAATAGTTTGTTTTAAAAATTCTTTGTATCTGCAAGGAGATATCAATGTACATTCATGCATACTTACATATACGTACAAGCATACCAAACAATATGCAAATCGTATGAGGCTACAACCCAGTTTTAGGCTACTGCTGTGCACTTAAAAGCGTCAATTGATTATAAGACGCCGGTAAGAGATGCAGTAAATACTGTAATTAATAATTCGCTTCTATTATTGCTCTAATTGATATCATGATGAAATGTCAGCGTCTGCTCTAGATTGCATATGCAGTTCGAGATACAATTAAGGACAAAATTGCTTCGATTGTTTTAACTGCTTAAATACCCCTTATTTATTTTGTTCTTGTTTCTGTTTGGTTCCTTTTGTAAGAATCGTGTTTTGCATTCGATTGTTTTGGCTGACGTTACATCTCTTACTCTTTCTGGTTTCCTTCCTTCCTGCGCTGGATTACGTTACTGATTTTGGGAGGCGGTCTTTGGAACGTTCAAGAAAAGTCCTTATACTTATTATTGTTTATGCGCTGCTAAGATCTCTACTCTTGGATTTATCTAATATTCAAATAACTATGTGCAGAAAGAAAAACGTGTGTGTGTGTGTGTATATATATGTATGTGTATGTATATATATGTATGTGTATGTATATATATATGTGTGTATATGTATATATATATATATATATATATATATATATATATATATATATATATATATATATATATACATACTCATACTATATATGTATGTATGCAAGTATAGACAGTCAGTTTGTGCAGATTGGTGCTCTGGCTGATTCTTAAACTATGCTTATTATATACACAAACTGCTAATTCTTCAGTCTCGTTGCTTCCATCGTCAATTACTATTATGTATCTATCTTTTTCACTTCTTCGGCCCCTACGCTCCCTTTTCTATAATTATTGCCTTCCTCTTGAGATCCCCCTCCCTTTCACCTGCCTTAGACCCTAGCCTGAATACATCGGTGTCATAGTCACTAGAGTTATGAACTGAAGTAGAATGACACTGGGTCCTCTCTCTCTCTCTCTCTCTCTCTCTCTCTCTCTCTCTCTCTCTCTCTCTCTCTCTCTCTCAGGCGCTATGCTCAGCTGGGCGGAAAGATGGCTCTCTGTACATGAGCTAGCTTGCCCTCAACCACCTGTCGATACACTACATGCAAAAGCTGTTTGTTGGCGTTGTGGCTGATAAAGTTTGCTGAATAACTTCTTATTTCCTGTCATTTAACAGTATTGTTATTTCTATGCAAATTTCTAGAAGCAATGGGACTGGATTACTTCTACAGTTATACTCAAAGACGGTGTCCTACAGTAGTTGCTGTACGGGTTCATATTGATGCTTCCGTAGAGTTGAGTACGCCACATTCGGTACTTTAACTAGCACGGTAATACAAATTTAATTGAAATTTGAGAATCAAACAATAATAATTACATGGCGACAATACCCCTTTCCTCAGATGGTTAAACTATGATATTCAGAGACTGTTTTTCACGTTCCCTTGCCTCAAAACACTAAAGGTCATAGCAATAAACATATTACCCAATTTTTTATGAATGAATTCATAAATTAAGTGACCTAGACGGTGCTATGGCACAGGCTGCAGGTAACCGCAACTTTTACAAGAAAGTGATTAGATGTGTGACTTTTACAAGAAAGTGATTAGATGGAATGTTGTTTCAGGAAGGAAGAGACTCTTAAAGCCTGATTGTTTTACTCTTCCTAGTGAACAATACACGCTAGAAAATCTGCCGCTCTTTTACTTAGAATGGAAGTTTCTTTTGATAAATGGACATACGTACAGATAGGCATATTTTCAAGTTTGAGAAATGTTTCCATATACAAGCGATTTCAATTCGTGCCACTTAACCATTAGCACTTTCGACATAAGCCAATGTTACTCTTTTTTTTTTCCTTCCTCTCTCGTCTTGATTGACTGAGTGATTGATTATGAAATTTAGGTCTTGAGGACCAAGCGCCGGAACTCATCAGGATTATTCTTGGGTTATAACAAGGCTTCCGTTTTTTCTTTTTTTATAATACCGAAACCAAGGTCGGTCTACTCTGTTGAATTTGGCTTATACTATATACCTTGCGAACCATGAGAATATCATAAGTTCACTTAAAGCTATGAAAGATTAATATTTTAAGGAACAAATGGAGACGAAAATAATTAGAAAAGGACTAGAACGAATAAAAAAAACGGAAACAGCCAGAAGATCGGTAAAAGGGAAGAATATAGAAAAATCAAATAAACAGCAATTCCTTAAGGAAACCATTCCAACAGATTAAAAGGTACTTAAGGATGAAAAAATAACCAGATGAGGATAATAAAGGCACCTAACCAGACTGGGATTCGTACCTATGCCACTGATGGTTGGTCCATTGGAGATAATCAAATAATTACTCTTGATGGTTGAGTGCATTAGCTCTAAGTCTGCTATGTACAAGAAGAAGTATACCTTAGTTTAACCAGACCACTGAGCTGATTAACAGCTCTCCTACGGCTGGCCAGAAGGATTAGACTTAATTTTACGTGGCTGAGAACCAATTGGTTACCTAGCAACGGGACCTACAGCTTATTGTGGAATCCGAACCACATTATACCGAGAAATGAATTTCTAACATCAGAAATAAATTCCCCTAATTCTTCATTGGCCGGCCGGAGAGTCGAACGCGGGCCCAGCAGCATGTTATCCGAGTACGATATCGACCCCTCCAACGAGGAACTTGCTATGTACAAAGGCTGACAGGGCTTGGGTTCGAATCCCAGTAAGGATAGGTTCACTTATTAATGATTCCTTTTCGGTGTAGAGTATCCCTAGGTATGGTGAACTCACTCACTGGTTATTCATATATATATATATATATATATATATATATATATATATATATATATATATATATATATATATATATATATATATATATATATATATATATATATATATGAAAATAAGAAGAAATAAAACACATTTAAACGTTGAAACCAATATATGTATGTATGTATATGTTCACTGTATATGGACATGTGGTTTCAGCTTTAAATAGTGTTTTAGGTTTGCATTACAGGAAATCTAAGAAATGATAATATATATATATATATATATATATATAAAATATATTTATATGCACATATCTGTATGTATGTATATGCAGTATACACATCAGCTCTCTTTGCAGCTAAGAAATGATAAGAGTCAAAAGTTTGACATATCTGCATGCCCACTCTGAGCATCAGTTTTGTACGCTCTCTCACTAAATGACATGTGATTATATATATATATATATATATATATATATATATATATATATATATATATATATATATATATATATATATAATCGCATGTGTGTGTTTACGTATTTATTTTTCATGTCCATTTCCCCTTTGGAAGGGGTAACATGAGGACCAGAATGGGTCAGCCTTCTGGGTCAGAGGGTTGTGTGCCGACGTCGGCTGCCATTTCTTAGTGGTTACCCATTCAAGTAGCTTACTAAGAACAAACGTTATTCAATATCGCTGAACGGCCAACCAGTGATATAGAGAACGTGTTAATGTGTTACATATGTATGTCTTCTATGTTCACAGACAGACAGACACAAGAGCACCCACCCACACACACGTGTGTGTGAGAGTTTGTTTATAAAGGTACCTGTAGCGGACATATGAACGTTTACGTATATATAAACAAAGAATATAGGCAGTTGTTATTCACCTAAGATGTATAGCATAAATAGGCTAACATAATGCTGAATCATGGAGCAAAACATTCAATGAAATGAAGAACTCTAAGAAATGATCCGGTGAAACGAAACTTCGAATGACGTAGTGAATGAAAATTAAGCGGTGTTTAACTTATTCTAATATAGTCAAATATTTGAAATGTTTCATTCTAATTTTCCTAACGAACGTCGACGGGACTGGCAACTTCGTGCCCTAAAGCAGATCCCAGAAAAAGAAGGGGAAGGATAACGAAATACCTCAGCCAAATTAAAATGAAAATTCTATCTTTCGAAAGAAAAAAAATATTCGATAGAAATAATCGCATATTTCTTGGGCTATGTAGCATGGATCGAGAATAAACATAATTAGAAATACATTACGAATGAATACGCACAACCGTCCTTAAGCACTTAGATCTAAACGCTCCTGAAGAATATTATTATGAATCCTATCCACACTGTTGAAGGTTAAGAGGACATGAAAAATCTTAGAATTTCTTTGCGAAAGCTTAAGACAATTAGAAAACTTATAAAACTGGACATTACCACAGAATTGTTTTTTGAAGACTATTGTCAATCAAAAATCTCTTGAGACATTTAAAAATGAAACTTATATTCTGAGAAAGCGAGTGACACTCACTTTTGAAAAGTTCGGAAAAATCTACTCTATAAACCTACGCTTTGAAAAGATTCCGAGAAATTATCGAACAAACAGATTCCGGTAGCCGGCCTTAATTGCCTCCTAATACTAATACTAAAAATAATAAAAGGGGAACCGTATACTTAATTGTCAAGGAAATAGAATACTGATGACTGTAAATTAAGAAAAAACCTGTAACGAATTAGCGAGTAAAACCACAAAAACAACAAATAATTATCATCGCAGACACAGCATCGAATACCGACGATTAGAACCAGTAGCAATTACGGATGGAGATTGCAAACAATCTACTCTTAATGTCCACATGCATTAGGATATAAATGGTCTATCAATCTCAGAGATTCCATCGGCATCCATTATGTGACTATTTAGAGCAAGTGATCGCCTCGACGGAAGATTCATTAGAATTTAAGGCCACTGTATGACACGAGGATCTTATTTTAGAATCTTTCTCTCCCCGGATAAAATTAAGCTTTAACCAGATTTATAACGTATATTTTCTTTTGCATTTATTTTCGTTTTGTGTGTGTAAATAGTGATTTTATGCATCTTAAGCTAATTTTTAGTTTAGCTCGGTGATTTTATTTGTAAAAAAAAAAAAAAAAAATTTTGTTCAAAACGTGTTTTCAAATGTCCTTTTGCCTGCCCAAAAAGGAGTAAAAGGAAAACCTGTACCAATTTTCGGAGCACAAAGTTTTTCCCGTATATTTTCTTTTAGTGTAAGAGAGAAAATACAGTATTACTCGGATCATGTGAATAACTTTAACCGATGCTTCTCCCCCTCTCTCTCTGTCTCTCCACTTTATTGCTGTATTGCTTCTCAACGATGTGCGCACAGATTCTTAACGATGTGCGCACAGATTCACGTCATTAACAGACATCTCTACAGCAATTTGAGACATCGGGCTTCGCGGCGTGGAACAAGATGCTCTATGACGAAGCGGAACCTAAAAACAGAACACGCGGGTGCGCATGCGTATGGCTCGTGCACGCCTCCAGCTCCCTCAGCATCTTCCAAGGCGATGATGAGGTCATCGTCGTCACAAAAGCGTAGCGTCAAGAGTATGACGTGCGACATATTTGACGGCTCTCTCTCTCTCTCTCTCTCTCTCTCTCTCTCTCTCTGAGCGTTGTTTTAATTTCCAAATAACTTTAATAAATCCAATTTTATTTTTTTCCTTTGATGCTGTTTCAATATCAGAAACATCTGATGTAATAATAATAATAATAATAATAATAATAATAATAATAATAATAATAATAATAATAATAGCCAGCAAAGTCTCCCACCCACGACAAGACATAAATCAGTCATGAAAGCTGCCGTTATAAAAAAAGTCAGTCACTGAGTATCTCTACTGCATTATTGATACAACCAAACAATGGTTCTTTATTGGAGGGGAAAGAGCCAGCTATAACGGGAGGAGAACGTAGCATTTGTGGAATGACCTCCGGGAGCATCTGCAATCACATACCACATCAGAAGCTTCCAAGCGCAAAAACGCAGCCATTGACCCATCGCTTATCGCTTCACATAACGTTAAAGGAAACCTAAATGGTTTTTATCAAATAGTAGTAGTAGTAGTATCTTCGCGCTAAAATCAATAACATGAATTAGTACGCAGCGAAACTGCATAAGGCTTAAGCAAACCCTTTTCAAGACTTGGTAAGATTCGCATGTGGTTACAAAAAGTATGCGTCTTTCGACTTCATCGCCGTAGATAACAAGTAGGCTTCTTTCAACTTTGTCACTGTAGAGTACTAAAATGTCTGGGATAAATATAAACTCTCAAAAAATACGCCAGATCGAAGCCTTACAAGTTTCATGGAAATGAACCCTATAACGTTAGATAAACATGACGA
>NC_089767.1:12470149-12490149 GCF_040412425.1 Macrobrachium rosenbergii
AGTGTCGTAGAATACGATCGATATCTCAGAGTCCGTAACTTCGTGGCGTGGTTCTTCCTGCCTTCCTTCTCTCTCTCTCTCTCTCTCTCTCTCTCTCTCTCTCTCTCTCTCTCTCTCTCTCTCTCTCTATGTATGTGTGTGTGTGTGTATGTATGTGTATGTATATATATATATATATATATATATATATATATATATATATATATATATATATATATATATATATATATATATATGTAATACATACGTACACATTTGTATGTGTACAGTATATATACAGGTTACGTACAGGTTGAGTCTTCCCCTGTACGTAACTGAAGCCCACGAATACTACTACTACTACTAATTATTATTATTATTATTATTGTGATATCGAAGATCAGTTGCAACTAAGGCTCACGCGATATGTTGCCTTAGCACATGATACATTAAACTTTTCGATTATTTGAAAAAGAAGTAAGGATGAATTTGCATCATGTATGTGTATGTATATATATATATATATATATATATATATATATATATATATATATATATATATATATATATATATATATATATATATATATAGATATATATATATAGATATATATATATATATATACATATATATATATATATATATATATATATATATATATATATATATATATATATATATATATATATATATATATATATATGTAACCAAGTAGTTTTATAATAGTTCACTGTTCGTTGTATTCATATGAACGAAGGCGCTTAGAATGCACCGTACAACAGATTTTGTTCGTTCTAAACTCCTTCGTTTATACGAATACAACATACAAAGAATTATTATGTAACCACTTGGTTGTGATTAAAATCATTAATACCCACATTTCTTACCACGTAAGTTTAAAAAATGCACGTTAGTGCAAGGAAGAAAAACCTGTTTAATAACTAATTTTGCGCATGACATTACACCTGAAAGGCGATATGTAAGTGGACCTACCCTCGCCGGAAGTGGAAATCGTCTTTTAGGGTTGGTAGTGGGAGCGAGTGCTTGGTGCAGACAGCATTAAGAGATATGCACATTTCTGTGTTGAATTTAGGTACAGTACTATGAATTGAAACCAACCTATTTTCATCATCACTTCTCAGTAACACGTGAATTTATATGTAAGACAGTTTAGCATTTATACTGCACATGACTTTTATATCACATGACTTTTATATTTACTTCTAATGTGACTCTCTCGACTAATAACCAAAATATTTAAATGAATGAAAAAAAAAACATTGAAAAGGGTGCGCTCTCAAACGGATAATGCGTGTTCCTCTTTTCCCCTCTTGCAAGCTTATAATATAGCAGATTATAGATTTTCAAGAATAGGCCCTGAATATTCCACCCCACCTAAGGAGAATATATACGCTATACATGGGAGCATTAGGTCGGTCTCATACAAATAACCGAAATACTTATCAACAGGGTTACCTAAATTTAATTGCAAATGAAAATTAAAAGTGTACTATGATGCAAGAGACATAAAATAAAATAAAATATTGATACTGCGTGAACATTTATTAGTAATAATCTTCACAGCTAGTGAGTAAATTTCTCAACGTCAGACTTACTACTCTTCTAACACCCTAACACGTTACTTTTGCTAAAATTGCTACTACTGTACTTGAGCTCATTTCTCGTCACCTAAGAAACCCTCGTGGGTTCCACCACGTACGAAAGAAGCGGCTTATAAAATCAATTTCACAATATAACATTGCCAGCAATAACTTTCCTCCCTACTCTATAGCAGCAGACATTGGTGCATATCTTTGAAGACCTACTTTCACTAACTTAGCTTCGTCAGTCACTCAACACCCTCATAAGACATGGACTACAAAAATAAAGTCTGGTTGCTAGCGATCCAAGAGAGTATTTCTACAAGAGGCCTATGTGGCGAGACCCCTTCGAACACCATGGGGGATGAATCTGGCAATAACTTCCAACAGAGGCTGGGTATCATAGTGAAGCGTCTTATTCCCGCGTTCTATCTTTGCTGAGGCCTGTTGGGCAACCTAGAGACACTTTCAGCCCCATAGAAAGTTAAGTATACCTTAGTTTTACCAGACCACTGAGCTGATTAACTGTTCTCCTAGAGCTGGCCCGAAGGATTAGACTTATTTTACGTGGCTAAGAACCAACTGGTTACTTAGCAACGGGACCTACAGCTTATTGTGGAATCCGAACCACATTATAGCGAGAAATGAATTTCTATCACCAGAAATAAATTCCTCTAACTCTTCATCAGCCGGCGGCGGGAATTGAACTCCGGCCCATCGAGTGACATTATTATTATTATTATTATTATTATTATTATTATTATTATTATTATTATTAAAATAGTTTAACCAGACCACTGAGCTGACTAATCAGCTCTTATAGGGCTGGCCCGAAGGATTAGGATGAAATGCCAGGTCTAGGCCATAGGCCTAGAACTGGGACCAAACAGGTCATTCGCATGATGATGAATAAATGAAAATGCATGATGATGAATAAATGAAAATGAAGTTTAAAAGAAAAAAAAAAAAACTGTATAACAAATATGCTGAAACGCATGTATACAATAAATACGTTTGCTCGTTTCCATGCATGCAAAAAAAAATTAAAGATTAAAAAGAATAAAATAAAATTTCATAAAAATCAAAAATTAAAATTCAGAATTACAATTTTTTTCTTAAACGCCCTACAGGCTTCTATATTTTCATTATTTACTTGGATTTATATTTTGTCTATCAAGTTACACTTTTTAATGAAAGATAAAATTGGGATGACTGAAAATGTATAAGATTCTGATAAAATTTCCCCCATTGATTTATTTCCAAAGGTTGATACTCGCTGTTGATTATATTTTGGACAGTCGCACAGCACATGTTTGACTGTTATCAACACTTTGCATTCTGGGCATTCGGGAGGAGGACCACATGGACTGTTCATCAAGTGTCCATGTGTCAAACGAGTATGGCCTATTCGCAGACGCGTCAGAATTACTTGTGTTTCTCTCTCTCTCTGACATCATGAGCTCCATTTTCCAACGCTGGATTTTATCTGTTTCAACTTATTATTTATAGGTTCCTCGTTCCATATGTTTTGCCATTTATTTGTAATGGTTGTTTTTATATCTCTTATGTAATCACTAATTGGGATTTTTATATTTGCTCTTACCATGCGGACTGCTTCTTTAGCTGCTTTATCAGCTTCCTCATTTCCTTTAATCCCTACATGGGCAGGGATCCAACATATTTCAATATTTTTTTCCATTATTATACAATTTGTGGAGTTCAGTCTGAAGCTCAACCGACTCGGCCAACAAAGGGCTTACTTTCAGCCCCAAAACTCTATATTCACAGGTTAGTACATAATTGTATGGAATCCTTTACTGGTGGCAATTCATTTTTACTTTCTATTTTAGGGGTCTCCTTATACAGCTTTGGGTAATTTTGGAGCAATTGCCATGCACTTTTGATTCCTACTGCTAATCAGAGTTACTACAATTAACATCAACGAATTATCTAGACCGGGATGATCTTTGTCCCATATCTACTATCAATTACGGTAAAGTGAGGAAAGCAATTAAAAATTAAATACTTGGAACATTACGAGACATGTTCCCCACATACAACAGCCAACCACAAGGATGAAATAATTTCCTCTTGCTCGAAAGTCAACCTTGCCCACGCGCCCGTATTCTTGGCTAAGCATTTTAATAAAGAATGCTCCTTCATACACTAATAAAGATTAAATCGTGAGATATCTTTCCAGTGTAATTTATAAATGCTGTTGGTAAATCGTAACACAAAGGGAAGAAAGGATTTTTCTAATTCTCCAGTGAACTCGACACACTTCTAAAATATCTAGTGTCGCGCACAGCGCTGTACCAAACGCAAAAAAGGGATGAAACTTAATTATTCTCACAGAACATACAGATATTAAGAACGGAATTGAAAAACAATCTGATCTTCACATGGTTAAAATGTGTCAGTTTAAAACAGGAGCTTGGAACATCCACAATGTCTTCGTTTTTCTTTCGACCACAAGCGTCTTTGGTTTCCTTTCATGTCTGTTGCAACAGAACAAACAATTACCATTCTTAGAAGGAATCAGAAAAGCGCTTTCTATGGCGGAGGCTCTTATTTTCCTCCACAACAATGGAACAAACTACTCTTTTATGCGTGATGTAGCCAAGGGCAGAATTGTAAAACGAATCCACGCAAAAGAAGGGTTCAGTAAGAATAAGTATGAATAAAGCATTGAATGAAGGTACTATATACAATGAATGAATGAATAAAAACTGTGAGAAGAGAATTTCCTTTTTATGGGAAAGCTTCTTTGCTACACGACTGCGAGGATACTAAACAAAATATATAAGAATAGAAAGGAATTAAATGCTTTGTGTTTGCATTAACGAGGCTTATCTTTCTACGTATTGTTCTGGAATCCAGTATTTTCTCAGCTTCCGCTGTCTGGAAGATGCTAGTGATTGATTGAGTGATTATGAAATTTAGGTCTTGAGGACCAAGCGCCGGAACCCATCAGGATTATTCAGTGTCGAGGAAGATGCGAGTGATTTGGCGATTCGTCTTCAGAAATTTAATGATTTTTCTTTTTGCATCTCATGGAAAATAGTATTTAAAGTGGCTGATACTGTGAATCTTCTTTCTGTACATTCAATTCACTGTCAATGGTACCGTTATATCGCTGCATTTCATTCTTCCAATTTCCCTTAGATATTCATTACTTCAAAGTATTCTTACCAATTGGTTTTTATTATTTAACCTCACTTCATATTTCTGATTTCCTTTCAAGCTAATTGCACCGACTTATACACCTCCCCGTTTTCTCTCCTACCCTTCCTCCTTCCGGCACTATTCCAGGCCTTTATTCATATTTCCACCTCATTCCCTGGTTAATTTTTCTTATCCATTATTCGCCTTCACCAACCCCGATCCTTTTATTTTATCTAATTCCGTCCTCCTCGTCCTACAATTTCCCTGTTCCCTATTATTGTTAATGCTTCCTCTTTCCACTCATTCATCAATATCTTAACTTAATTCTCACTGCTTATTCTTCTTTATTCACAAAACCCTCTCCCCAATAACCTTCGGAATCACATCAATCACTCTCCGGCAAATTATCTCAAGGAACTCCTCACTTCCTCCTCATTTTCCCCTTACATGTTTCCTCTACCACCTGCCTGCCTGCCTCAGTCACCACCTGCGCCGAAAAGGCATTTCCTCAGAGGATAAAAAAAAAAAAAATCATTCAAAAGCAGACTTTGTATGGTGTTAAAGAAAGCAAGGTGAAGTAGGCTAGAATATCATTCGGAGACCTCTCTCTCTCTCTTAAACACACATGCGTGTATATATGTAGCCGATGTAAGCGTATGTAAATAACAAGACTATAAATATAACTCAAATGGAAGATATATTTAAATACGTATACTCATATGCATATACAGACGATAAAAACAAAAAAATCCACTATCTAGTATCAACATCAAACTAAGCACAGGAAGAGAAAGAGAGAGAGAAACAATGTAACAGGTTTATGAAAACACCTGACTCTTCTTCCAGGTTTGACCGGTAGCAGCACACCTGTGCTAAATCTACCTGATCCAGCGCAGGTGTTTTTCTGCAGAAGAATTTGCCTTTAGGCGTTTTTGACAACATACATAGATGAGCAATTTTTTTACCTGATGAATGAGCACGTATATGAATGCTTTCACAACTGCGGGATAAGGATTATCCCGCAGAGGGTCTCCCCTTTTCATGGAATACTTATTTCTCTCTCCCTCCACCCCAGTGCCTAATCTAATTCTTAGGACAACAAAGACTGACTAGATTTTTACGGAACGCACCCAAGAATTAAACAATGGTTACCCAGTTTTTGTAAGTTGAGTGCGTTACCATTGCGGTATGAGGCCAGATGATTATTAGACAACCTTGAAGATGATTGCACAGACAAATTACCAAATACGTAAAGACCTTTGTAAGTTTCAAATTCACAATAAGGCGTGATGAACATATTCAGCCGCACCACGGGGAAAATTAAATATTGGGTATAAATCACAAAGTGTTTCATTTTCCATTAAATACACACACACATATATATATAAACAATTTTGTCTTTCTATATTATTTAGTTGAATATAGAATAAGAGACAGGAATATATCTACATGTAAAACCATATAAAGTACTTAAACTAAGCTCAACCCCGCATTCATTTGGCCTTTGAAAGCTCACTGGTAATTAGATTTCTAACCACCTTTCAATTAAACAACGTATAGCAGTGTAGATGGAACCAAGAATAAAATTTCAATTAAAGGTTTAACAAAAAAATTCGCTTACAGATATGCACGATTTCCCGTAAATTTTCCTAAACTTAATATACAAGCATTTCCCACCTTTCCTTTTTTTTTTTTTATACATGCTCACATTCAGCTGTCTTGTCTTGGGCATTTTCTAATGACAGCCCCATAAAGACTATAAATTCACTAACTCTGAAGCTTATGACCATGTTATTTTTCCAATTCCTATATCATTTCTGTAAGAAACATTAAATCAATATCTGTATCTTTCTTTCTAAAGTTTTCTGTCATCTCTCGTGTCTCCCCCCCGTTTGTGGTTTTAATGTTCCTTTTTTGTTTTAGTATTTTCAAATCTCTTTACAGATGCTTTATTTCTGCATTTTCTATTACTGTTTCCATATGAATCTTATATTCCTTCACCCTTATTTCGTCTAATTTCAGTTCTGAGATTAATTATTTAATCTTATTCCTTTTGTTTAAAAAAATCATTAAATAAAAAAAAATTGGTTGAAATCAAAGAGAAATTTATTTCGACATATTTTAATATAAAAGTTCCTATTTCCTAATACATTCATATAAAAACAATTATCAACACAATTCCATCATATAAAAATATATATACATTTGTACAGTCGAGCGGACGAGAACAGAACGCCGCATCAACCCTTGACTAGGAGGAAACGTTCAAAAGATTTTCAAAATTAAAAGACAGACACCTTTTAACAAAATATGGGATTTTCAAGTACAGAAAACATAAACTGAAGACAAGAAACAATTATAATAACAGAACCAGGGATATAAATTACATTGCCCTTCTGCTAATGATACATGTAAAGCCGTATACTTAACACTGAGAAAATAGAGTCATAAGCCAGTTGCATAAAATAAAATAAAATGCGTTATTAAAAAAATTATTTTTACAAGTCTTATAACATAGTGAATGCATTTTTGTTACCAAATATAAAAGAAAAACCGTAAATAAAAATGTGACACCCTTACCAACTTGGATTACAATCGACTCGAATTTGAGTTCTAGATTTCATTACAATAAACTTAGCATACATAGAACGTACAATGAGATTCGATAAATATGTCCAGTCTTTTTTTTTTTAGCCTATTCAGTCAAGAAACTTCTGGAATGGCTATTAAATATATAAAACAGGATATATTTTATGACTACAGAGAAGAAATGTTACAACTGCGCAAAAATTTGAGTTCCACAACACACTGAAAACATCTCAAGGCAATATAGCTTCGAATATCTGTGGCAGTCATCATGCTATTTAAGACTCATCCACTTCTAGTAACGCGAGAAAATATTACAGAGATCGTAAAAATATTACATAAATCTTTGGTATTTCTAAGGTCCTACATTGGTCTTGTTATATATATATATATATATATATATATATATATATATATATATATATATATATATATATATATATATATATATATATATATATATATATATATATGTAAGACTTTAAACGTAGGGCTATGTTATGCATTATCAATATTTATGTCCACCTTACCAAGATGAACCAGTGGGAAATTCGCTCTTTCGAAATACGAAATCCATGACAGGAGTCTTCCTTCAGTGATCCTCAGAGCAGAGCAGAGAGAGAGAGAGAGAGAGAGAGAGAGAGAGAGAGAGAGAGAGAGAGAGAGAGAGAGAGAGAGAGAGAGAGAGAGAAACACTGGCTGACCTTTAAGGTTCAACTTGGACATCTCGGAAGTTCCGTTCAGAGGGTAATGTGGCGCTTCATGTGCAGACTGAGATGGTCAGATCTGGAGAAGGCCCTGTCGCACAGTCTGCAGTTGAATGGGCGATCTCCGGTGTGTTTTCTGAAGTGTCGTGTCAATTCGTCGGAGCGCGCGAACTTCCATCCGCAACCTTTCCACTTGCAGGTGTACGGTTTCTCCCCTGTGTGAGTCCGTAGGTGAGCCTTCAGGTGGGAAGACTTTGTGTACGTCTTCGTGCATCCTGGGTGAGGGCAGTTGTGAATGATGACCTTCCTACGGGCACGTCGGCGTCTGGGACGAGGTGGCTGCTGCTGGACGCTTTGTGGCGGAGCCGTGGGTGGGCAGAGTATCGGCGCAGCGACTACCCCAGGGGCGTGAGGCGATGATGGAGGCGTTAGAATAACCCCTGACCCTCCCCAGTACTGGTACATGCTCCCAAAACCAGCTGTGGGTGTAACTGTGTGAGTGGTGGTGTAGGTGGGATGGGGTGGGGTCTGGGCGGTGTTGTGCGATATGGGAGCTGCGGGATGAGAGATGGTGTTCGCTGTGGTATAAGGCGTTGACATAGCGGCGGGATGCTGATTGGAAGGATAATACTGTCCGTAGACAGGGTATGGAGCGCAGGCGGTGCCTCCAGCAGGAGTATTAGAAACAGGAGTCGATGAGTTGGCGACGCAACCGCCATACTGCTGCTGAGGCTGAAGCTGCTGATAGTGATGCTGTTCTTGGTGGTGCTGCATGGGCTGCTGTTGGTGCTGGCGATACAAGGGCTGTTGTTGCTGGGGAACGACGTGCTCGTAATCCCTCTTGGTGGTGGAAGGAAAGGCTGTTGCCATCGAGGGTAACCCTCCAACCACCTTTTGGTGCGGAGGGCAGCTGACTGCGATTTCTTGGGGCAATTCGCAGTCGGGCACTGGAGGAGTCGGTGGGTATGTAATGGGGGAAATGCAGGTGTCACTGGGCTGGGGGATCTGCTGCTGCTGTGGCAGTTGCTCCTGCGCTGCAGGTTGGTCCTCTGGCGTGCTCAGGTCATTTACATTCAAATCTTCATCTAACATTGAAGCAATGTCCAACCAGACCTGCAAATCGGGAAGGAAAGATTTCAGATTTGTTTCCTACGGCGGATAAAAAGACGTTGACGACACGCTGCTAAGCTTATTGCTACCAGTCATATTTAACTGTATCATATTATGCTAGCTCAGACTTCATCTCTTAAGGAGAGCTGCTGCAACTAACTAATAAACTTAACCATGCTTTGCAGTGGCATTACAAAAAAAAAAATAGGATAAAAATTTAATAATTTTAGCAAAGCTATAAATTTTACTTTAGTAGTGTAATTGGTAGCTAATACTATATTTATTTTAACAAAATTTGCAATCACGTCACAGTGCAGAAAAGTTTGCATTCTCAAGTAATTGCATACAGCGGCATAAGCATATATACATACATACATACATACACACACACATTATATATATATATATATATATATATATATATATATATATATATATATATATATTATATATGAAATATAGCAAGTGTTTGCAAAAACATTACAGTGAATTTTTTTTTAACAAACTTTTCATACATGTACGCAGTACCAGGGACGCTCTTGACCAAAACTAATAAATAACTTTTTACACACAAATACAGCAGGGGAGCGTGGTATTGTCGTCATTTAATAAGAATAAAGAATATATAAATACTTACATCGTTCAAATCTGAGAAACTGGACGAGAGAGGTGTTAACTGCCCATACAAAACAGGCCGCTCTGTCGCCACTTCCATTTTGCGAGAGAGAGAATAAAAACCGCCACACTTCTATTCCACGGTCACCAAAGGCGAGACAGGTACGAGTGAAGATCGTCGTGGCTCGGATATAACTGAACTCACCTGACTGTTTCCGTTGCATGGAATCCTCCCGCGCTCACGAGATAAAAACGTTGCCATACATCGCCAGATCTTGGTAGCTGGATTTCCATAACCACTGCTTTACTTTATCACCAAACTCTTTCGTTGAATTTGTTTCAGATGATGTTTTTCGACGATACATTTCAAGTTTTAATGACCATGATGCACAACTCTCCCCAAATACAGAAAAAAATGCATTTGAGTAAAAACACATCTCAGACCGTCAGTGAGCATGACATCACCGGTCACCAATCGGAGCCGCCCAGGAATTTCGTAGCCAATCATCGTGCCTTTAGGGGCGGAGCTTCAATCAGTGAGATGGCCTGAGGCTAGAGAAATGAGAGAAGAGCCTTGTCTATTCCATTTAAGGTAAGAAATGTCATTTAAAAAATGTTTTAGTGACCACCACTAAATCTTAAAAGGTATACGCATCTTCTTAAACGGTAGTGGAATTTATATCCATTTTCTTCTGCTCGTCATCGTTTTAAAACCTTTCTGCTTAATTTCTCTTGCCGTCGACATTATGGTCAATGGGTATTTTCGAAATTTGCATATACCATATGCGACAAGCATTTGGGAATATAACTTTCGTATTAAACTATGCTCCTTTAATTAGTCACTTTTAATTTAGGTAAAGTTATAACAATGTGCAATTTACTGTAAATACAGATTTAAAAACCACTTACTCTGGTTTTTAAAGTGAGAGAAGTAGTGGGAAACTTTGGCGGTGAACGTGTTCATCAAGTATACATCAATATGGATTGCTAGGGCATATTTTTACGATATTCGACACCTTTCTTATTATAGTACAAATATCAACTAACATATCACAAAATAAAATGCAGCACACACGGGTAGAAATGTAGGTTCCAGTTCATATAAATATTCCATGCAATTTCCGTAGATTTTAACACTCCCGTACAACTCACAAACATTTTTAACCGATTTTTATTTTCCAATTAACGATAAAGTACAAGAAGTCTTTCTCACTGCTTATGAAATTCAGCCTCCTAGTACTAATCCAATCTCGTAAACACAGGAAGTTTGCAGGAAACTGGGAACACATAAATAAGGTAAAAAGCCCAATACTTAAATACATGAATTAGAGCCAGTTAACATCAGAACAATACTAAGCTCCCAAAGACCCGTGTTTCATCACACTATATTCAGGTTCAATGATCCCAAATTATCAAAGTGGATTTCATTTGCTGCAAAACGACATCTGTAAGCAATTACTCCCATATGATTTGATCATCACGCTATTTAACTGTGTGTGTGTGTGTGTGTGTGTGTGTGTGTGTGTGTGTGTGTGTGTGTGTGTGAGTGAGTGAGTGAGTGTGTGGCTGGCCTCATCGTACAGTGGTAATGCAGGCAGCTCAAACACTAAGGGACCAGTGTGAAAAACTTTTTATTTGCATTATCTAACAAGCCTAACTAACTCTTCTCAGATAATTACTAAAGAATAGAATTTAAAAAAATGGTCCGAGCCAATGCTTTTATATATACATACACATACGTATGTACATATATAATATACATACATAATAGTATATATGTATACATATGTGTTTACGTGCGCGTGTATATGTATGAAAGTGTATGTATGAAAGTATACAAAATTAAGTTTAAAAAAAAAGCAGAATTATTCAAATTAGACTACGATATCATTCGTATTATTAAAGATTTTAGATTATGAAGACGTCGGAAGAAACCAGTTATGCACGTGCCACAAGCTTTTTTTCTATCTTTATTATGCTTTTCCCATATAGCCTATAATGGCTTTTTTAATCCGTCTTCTTATGATTCATCCTCGTTTTCGAATCATACCAATCTTAATTCTTATAACACTGACCTCTGATATTTCCATCTCAAAAAAGTTCCTTATTCTTCTACTCTTTATTTTTCTTTGAAGCCTATTTCTTCCTCTCTAGCTCCTCTGTTTCCTCTACTACACCCGCCACTGTCCCTCCCTCGCATTATCAGAAGAAGGACCTCCCGCAGAGACAACAAGAAGTCTCCTGAAGAAGTGTTATTGGAAGGAATTACTCCGGGAGCCTTGTTGACTAAACCCGCAGACGACTAAGTACTTACACAAACAAACTGATCGGCAGTTTATCCCACAAGTTTTCGTCGTCATATTTCTCCCTCTCTCTCTCTCTCTCTCTCTCTCTCTCTCTCTCTCTCTCTCTCTCTCTCTCTCTCTCTCTCTCACAAACATACTAGCCCACTTCTTCAGTATTTGTTTAGGCTAATGGGGACAAGAGAAGCCATTTTTCCGTATAAGACCGTCCCTGGAAGGCACAAGAAAATTCAAATAAAATCCCGTGGATTTCCATGCAACGCGACAGAAAAGAAAAATACAATAATGTCTTTTAAAGACTTCATTCTGTTAACTTCATCGTACCACCAGGTACTTAATGCAATGTTTATGTCAACAGAACCAATAAGGCTTTTAACGGAACATATCCAAACCACTCCTTCCTACGGTGCCTCTCGCTATAGAGGTGAGTGTGACACAGTTACATTACAAAGTGTGTTTGCATATATATATATATATATATATATATATATATATATATATATATATATATATATATATATATATATATATATACACACACACAATGACCTCTATAGCGAGAGGAACCGTATTGCATCCTGGAGTATAGGAAGGAGTGATTTGGACATGTTCCGTTAAAAGCCTTGTTGCTTCTGTTGACATAAACACTGAATTAAGTACCTGGTGGTTATTAGACTGTAAAGCGAAGAACCAAACCCGAGGTCATGTAGGAATACGGTCAAGAAAAATTCGCATTAATCTAATAAGCCTTGTACTTGTTTTAACAGACCGGCTGTTGTTCCAGCAATTGAGTAGATGAAAAAATAAGTAAGTTTCCCAAGTAAATAATTACTCATACTGTTTGTGTAATTACAGTATTAAAAATAAATTTCCTCGTTAAAAAAAGTTGGTGACTTAGGACTATGTCTGAGGTCTGTACTTTCCCTGTTAGGTATTTGCAGCCTGAATTCTGTATCTGACTAATTGGGAGACCTGGTAGTGTCTTTGCCAAACTTGAATGACGAAATTCACCCGCAGAATGGGTCCTCTATCACAACACTTAAAATTTTGTGTCTGTGTGCCCACTCGCCTATATGTAGGTACTGCAGTTTATCCAATCTAGAGTGTAACGGTAAACTAAATCAAGTTTTCTCCCCACAATCCAACCCCTTAACTCAAGTCCTGGATAAGACTGGCGCATTATGACATAAGCAACTTCTCCAACAAAATGATAGCAAATGCAGCTCGGTCTGCATAGTAGGAAAAAAAAAAAAAAGTGTGGATTTCGGAAAAGGATATGGAAAAGCGATTATAAGCAAAATGAGCTGAATTCAATAAGAGAGGCAAATAACTGAATACAAAAACTGAATAAACCAAGTATGTGTTTTTTTTATTCATTCCACTGTACGAGATCAGTGAAATACTGATAAACTAACCATGAAGCACAAAAAACTGCTCTGAAACGAAATGTGATTTTAAAGAGCAAGAACAAATATAACCCTTATGACAATTCACTTCTACTACAATGAAACCTATATACTGCAGCAGGAGGGAAGACAATTAAAAACTTTAAATATATAACTTTTTAAAACCCTTTAAAATAATGAAAAATTCTGCGCTGATGATTTCAATAAACATTAACAGAAAGGCTATGAAAGAAAGTTATCCAGGATTTTTGAGTCATTAACAACATGGGTAGCTACAGAAGTAGGTCCTGATAAAAAAAAAAAAAAAAAAGGAAAATATGGGTGAAAATCGTAATAAATAAAATACATGACACCACAAGGAGAAGTGAAGCGACGTGTACAGTACTGTTTACTTCCACCAAGATAGGATTTAGATGATAGTTTACACGGAGAGCAAGAGTAGCAATAAGGGTGGTTGACTGACAAGTCAATGCGACAGATCTAAAAAAATTGTAGTTAATAATGAAAGCAGTGGCGCATGTTCCTCTACACTTTTTAAGAAAAGAATAGCAAGACAAGTATCATGAAATGTACGTCACCATCAGACCTTGTCCTACAAAATCTCTCTCTATACTCAAACAGGATATTTAGAAAATAGGCACCATGCACAGGGCCAACCAACCATGGTTACAGCGCCAGCAAATGAAAGTTACAGGGGTCGAAACAGTCAAACTCTGAGGATAAGGTTAAAAAAAAAAAGAAGAGCGGTTTATATGTAGTATACTAGTTACACAAGCATATATATATATGTATATATATTATATATATACTGTATATGTATGTATATATATATATATATATATATATATATATATATATATATATATATATATATATATATATAATGTATAACTGAATCACGAAAATATGGAACGTGATGAATGTATAAATAAAGATAAAATCCACGAAGGAAACGGAAACACTGGAGTGCTGCGAGGCCTTTCGACGTTATGTCCTTTACTTAGCAAACTGAAGAAATATAAAAGTATGTTTACAAAGAAAGCTCATATAAATGACAGATGGGGATTATAAAGGAAACATATGTACCTGGAATCCAACACAACTGAAGAATTAGTAGAACTGCCAAACTAGGATTAAATAATTAAGAGGTTTTTACAAAGGATTAGGATCATCAACCGTTCGGGAGCAGGGACAAGACAATTAAAAGATTATACAGGTTCGTGACTGACCACCTAAAAATTTTTAGTACAACTCAATTATTCTCTCCTTTTTTTTTGTAAACAATAATAACTTTTTGCAAGATGAACATTTTTACAAATAAAAAATTATATTAAACATACGGATATATAGAAAATATATATCAAGTAGCTAATTTGTAATTAAGTCAGTGATTTTATCTTTTAGGTCACTCTTGAACATTTTTCTAATACAGGGGTCCAAATAATACAAGCCAGGGATAAGATTAAAATTACAACTGGAAGTAAGCTGGATAATAGCGGACTCCAATAGATTTCTTGAAGAGAAATCTTTCGATCTGGCATTCACTGAACTTTCAGTCCAATTTATCCTGAGAGTTTTCACTTAAATGAATGAATATAGCATTGGATGCTTGTCCAGTTTTGAATGAATACTTATGTTGCTTAATACGTACATCTAAATCTTTGCTAGATTGGCCAATATAAAAAGAGGGGCAATCTAAACATGGAATTTTATATATTATGTTGTTGTTTTCTTTATGGCTATTTTTTCATTAACATTCTTTTGAGTGTGTTATTATAAGAAAAAACGAGGTTTACATTAAAAGGTTTTAACAATGATTTTATGTTTTCAAAACCACTAAAATAAGGCAAGCTAAGAATGTTCTTAGGGGTTTCTTTCTTCATGTTACTTTCACTATAAAACTTTTTGTGGGCTTTGTTATGACAAATATCTAGTATATGTGAAGGATAACATAAATCTGTCCCTATTTTCCTTATGTATTCAATTTCTTTATCCAAATACTGGGGACTGACAATGTGCAAGGCTCGTAAAAACATAGAGGAAAAAATTGATATTTTGATGTTGAGGTGATGGCCTGAATAAAAATGGACATAAGTTAGTTCCTCGTTGGGAGAGTGGGTTCCATTCTCAGCTAGCACTCTGCTGGCCGCGAGTTCGAATCTCCGACCGGCCAATGAAGAATGAAAGGAATTTATTTCTGGTGATAGGCATTCATTTTCGCTATAATGTGGTTCGGATTCCACAATAAGCTGTAGGTCCCATTGCTAGGTAACCAACTGGTTCTTAGCCACGTAAAATAAATCTAATCCTTCGGGCCAGCCCTAGGAGAGCTGTTAATCAGCTCAGTGGTCTGCATAATCTAAGGTATACTTAACTGTGTGTGTATATATATACATATATATACATATATACATATATATATACATATATATATAAATATATACATATATATACATATACATATATATATATACACATATATACATATATATGATCATGAAGCTACAAATATCGCTTAATATCAAATCCACGCTACCTCGGGAATATCCCCGATGGGGAATTATCACCGAAGGGGAATTTATAAGTGATAAATGGACGGGCACTGCCATATATATATATATATATATATATATATATATATATATATATATATATATATATATATATATATATATATATATATATATATACATATATACATATATATATACATATACATATATACATACATATATATATACATATATATCTATATAATATATTATATATACTACGGCCTACCCCACTGCCAAATCAAAGTCCTTCAAAAGAAGGCATCGTGCTTACCCCATTTAATAATGGGAAAATTGCACGTTAAAGACGAAGAAGATATATATACAATATATATATAAATATATATTATATATAAATATATTATATATATATATATATATATATATGTAATTATATATTATATATTATATATATTATAATTATATATATATATATATATATATATATATATATATATATATATATATATATATATATATATAAACATGCACATATTTGTATACGCAATTTATAAAAATAACTACCTAATTTTCAAAAAAAATCACACAGATACATGTATTCATAATAAACTTGCAACCAATCCCGCAAATTTAGATATGAATAAATCGAGTGTTAATACACTTGAGAGTGATATCACCCTGTAGTGGGACGGTAAATGTAAGGCAAGGTAACTCGAATTTGTTACATAAAATATCCACATTCAAACATTAATCTTACATAAACATAAATACAGAGCCGCCTACAACTAAGTTCGAGGAGGAAACGTGCACACGCAAACGCAGAAAAACAAGTACCCGTATAGGTATAAATCCATCACAGACGAAGGAGGGGCAGTTAATCCCACAAGACCAAAATCTTTTTTAAATAAATCCATCAAAAGGTAAATAAATCCGATCCGATCATTTGGGTCGAAGGTCAATTCGACCTTTGTCAAATGAGTCCATTATCTCAATGAAGAAAGTGTGAAGGGAATCCAGGTGGTTAATTGACTGTCTATCTCCCCGTCCCACGCGAGTTCTCGGGTTGGGGGTCAAGCAACCCTGTGGTTTTGATTCAGTTCTTTCATTTTTGGACTAAGGAAGATTTCCATTGGATGTGATCAGCTATGTACGGTCTGTTAATATTTATTTGGAAGTTTTCGTTTGCTTTTATAATAGTACTGCTCTGCACTTGACTAATTTCATATTTTCATTTTAGGCCGGCCCTACGTGTCTGTGCCTTTTCTGATGTATGTTTTCATTTTAAATTCCTCATTTAACTGTGAATTTAGAAACACGTACAGCTTTCCTCTTTGCCCAAAAAAGTTCTTGAAAACTATAATATTGTTATTTACACAATGACTGTCTCCATTTTTTACTGCGCTTGCATTTTGATCACCGGACTATAAATCAATTCTGTACGATAGAACTATAAGGGTATGTAATACAAACATACTACTAGTGAGGCAAAGATCATAGAAAAAAAAAAAAAAAAAAATGTCGTCCCTTACAAGATTCCAAATCCAGGAAACCCATTTCTTGAAATGATAGCGATCGAAGTCAGTTTCAATTCCCTCGTGAGACTCTGGACAGTACACCCGGTGACCAGTGACCTGAGATCAGCATTGGGAGCCTTCAGTCTTCGAAATACTTGGAAATCCTAACGAATTAGGAAGGAATCCTTTCCTTCATGGAATACTGTACAGGTGCCTTTATCCTCTCGGCTACTTTATCTCGCTAGCACTGGGACGGGTGCAGATCCTTCCTTACACAAGGCCAGCAGATTAGTGCTCTCTCTCTCTTTGTGTGTCTCAATAAGAAGTCCGTATTTCCCTCTTCATGCCTGATTGAAGGTGCTGATGGGAATCTCTTTCTTTTAAGCTGAGATGTCTTTTTTTTTTTTTTTTTTTTTTTTTTTTTTTTTTTTTTTTACAAACATGGCATTTTCCATGTTTTTAAATCAAAGAGAGAAAGAAATAAGTCTTTCATTGTTGCTTTTCTTATTACTTATCATTATTATTATTATTATTAAAGTAGTTTAACCAGACCACTGAGCTGACTTTCAGCTCTCATAGGGCTGGCCCGAAGGATCTGATTAAAATACTAGATCAAGGCCTGAAGTCAAGCGCTAGGACCCAATAGATCATCCGATACAAAGATGAATGAATTAAAATGAAATTAAAAACTGCACATAGGTACATCCTCTCATACAATAAATACATTTACTCAAACTTCCTTACATACATACTAAAACGGTATATTAAAATTCAGAATATAAATTAAACAAAATTTTAAACATTTTTCTCTTGTTTGTAAAATTCATATGTTAAAAGGGTTTTCATGCTTTTATTATTTACTTATTTTTATATTTTGTTAATTAAATTACAGTTCTTCAAGAACATCAAAATTGGAATGATTGAAAATGTGAAAAGATTCTGATCTATCAGGTGGATATTTTTGAAGAGGGAAGATGACGTCAATTCATCCATTCTTTTGATTCATGATCAGTTACTTTATACAGTCATTTCCATTCCGAGTCCGTAATTAAAGATGGGAAATATGAAACCTTTAAGATTGGTTAAGCCAAATATGTCTCTGCCTCATAGGCTTGCTTATTTTATTTCACCTCGGGAGATACGAATTAGGCTTATGAGGCAATTTTCCCGACCACAATTATTGTCGTCTGTGGTGTGCGAGTCCGTTTAACTTTAATTGGGGCAATGTGATGATTTCACGTTTCCGTTGAAAAAACCAAGTGTAAATAATGATGATTACAAAAATATTATATACGTACACATGCCATATATATATATATATATATATATATATATATATATATATATATATATATATATATATATATATATATATATATATATATATATATATATATATATATATATATATATATATATATATATATATATATATATATATATATATTCATATATTATGGTTGTATGAGCAGAGGACAAACAAAAATTCCAAGGAAAGTGGAGCAGATGGAGACTTGACAAAACATGTCATTATAAATTGTGGCTGGAAATTAAAATGGCTTCATTGTGGTTATGAATTCTGGTTTCGATGACAAACAGAGATACTTTTAATATTAAAAGAGGTTTCAAAATAATAGTGTATTCTAGGTTTTAAAAAATCGACGATCAACACCTTTTACTATAAAACTACCACTATAACATTAATGATCATTTCTGTTACTACTGTCATAACACTCAACACAGTGATGCAAACGGAACTGCTGCTACTTTTATCATTATTCTCATATTATATTATATTTTATGGATTTCTCTATAATGATAATTTTTAAAGCACCCTCGGTCACTTGACGTTGCAGATACTCTAGTTCATCATGACACAAAAAAGCGTTTCTAAGGCCAAGATTAACCTTTCGGTTGAGGCAGTAATGCCTAAAAGTAAACACAATAGGCCTAAAGGTAAATGACATTTATAGGCAATTACCCGGCACAAAAGAGTCAGTTTCTCTTTCTCTATATACACACATTATATATATATATATATATATATATATATATATATATATATATATATATATATATTATATAATAGCCATACAATGCCCTCTTAACCTCTCGAATTCTTCACGCTTTTTTGGATATGCTTGTAACTACAAACCCGTATCTTACGGCTTTGTAGTTACAAGCATATCCAAAAAACCGCGAAGAATTCGAGAAGTTAAGAGGGCATTGTGGTTATTAGAATTACATAAGTGTCTGGTAAAAGTGACCAGTAGATTCAACATATATATATATATATATATATATATATATATATATATATATATATATATATATATATATATATATAACTTCATCACATACACTATTGTTCTGTGCATTAGTAGAATTACTAAAAGGACCTCATTCAAACTGGATGGTATCTCACGGAGTACTCATTCATAAAAAATTACTCACGGGGTACTCATTCATAAAAAATTACAAGTTTTCTTGGACAAACAGT
>NC_089767.1:12495149-12580149 GCF_040412425.1 Macrobrachium rosenbergii
GGGATATTATTGTACTGTTTACTTTAGATCACAAAAGACACCATTCTTCATCCGTCCCCAACGCCCCCTTCTCTCTCTCTCTCCTCTCTCTCTCTCTCTATGAAACGTAAAAACACGTTTCTAATTATTTGCATGATTTATGCTATTGGGACTCAAGACTGTTTTAACGAAGTGATGTAATACTGCAGATAATTCATACGTTAGCTTTTATCAGATCTTATCAGAATGTTAACTACTGGTCTACATGCAAAAACCACTTCAAATTACCTGTAAAAATTTAATGCGAATAATCGACCTTTCTCTCATGGATGTTGCTCCAAGACTTTATCTCAATGTAAAAATTAACAATGAGATTAAATCTTGTTTACTAATACTAAACTAAGCTAAAAGGGAAAACCTAGAAAGGGCATATTCTTAAGCCAACTGGTCAAAATGGGTTTATAATTAGTGGCAGTGACCTGCTCTCTTTATTCTACTTAAATACAGACATCTGCAATTGTGACCAGTAACTCAGTCAGTCTAGTGGACGCCCAGACACTGATACACTACTCTCCAAAGCTCTCGTTCAGGAAACTCGGTAAATTATAATACTAAAAACATAAATCGACTAGCTATAAAATGGACAGATTTTAAAGCAACAAGTGCAGTGATGAAACTTATTCTAAAGGTGAAACTAGTTCAAGTGCAATAACGTGTCCAACCAAGAAAAAGATTAGGCCTAATCGAAAATACGACAAAAGTTAAGTCATGGTTTCACTTGGACTTGAGATGAAAATCAGCCTCTTCCACTGTTTGGTTCGTGGATGTAGAATGTCAAACGAGTTGATGCTTCCTAATACGTTAAGTAAACACTTTCGAACGTCACATTGAAGTCTCCAACGAAAAGACGCAAGGTATTTTAAAAGATTACTTGAGCAACAAACAAGGCAAGCAGTCATCAAAGGCAGAGCAACATTATCTGAAAAAGCTCAAGTTGTTTCTTATGAAGTATCGGATGCAAAAGGATGGTTATGACTGACTACGTTAAGAGATGACGCAGACAAAGAAGTAAGCAAAATTCCACTATCAAATGATACTGTTCACAGACGTATTTTGAATATGTCTAACGATATTGAGGAAAATCTGTGCTGTAATAAGCCTCATAATTCATTCTTGCTATCCAAGCTGATGAATCAACAGACATAACCAACAAAGTGCGACTTTTTTTTTTTAACGTTAGTTTAACCAGACCACTGAGTTAATATTAACTCTCCTAGGGCTGGCCCGAAGGATTAGACAAGCTATTTAAACCCTAATAATTTAATTAAACCTAGCGACATATGTTTATTTAAGAACTAATTAAGTTAATTAGGAATATATTATAAATTATTCTATGAATCTTATATTTTATCGTATAAATGATTAAATTTAAGGAATTTTAAAATATTAAAAGTGAAAATTTGTCATTTTCTGACAGTATATCTTTAAAGGAATATCTTCTAAATAAAATGTCTCTTTGGATTCTATATTTTGGATATACCTTTAAAATATGCTTTACTGTTATTTGTATATTACATATTTCGCACATAGGTATAGGGGCATACTACTGACATTTATTCGCTATAGTAATGGAGATGAAGTAGTAAATCAGTCTCTATTTCAAAGAACTGACTACCACTAGTAAAGGTGAAGACATTTTTTATGTTTTGAATATCTGCTTTGAGAAATGGAATTGACCCTGGAACTCGTGTGTCGGGACTTGTACTGATGGAGCTCCATGAATGGAAGGTCTTGTATTGTTTGTAAAACGGCAAAATCCAGACATTTATAACACTTCACTGCTTCTTCCAATGAAAAGTCTTAATGGCAAAAACGCTGGGCACTAAATTGAAAGAAGTTTTTGATCAAGTTGCAGTAATGGTGAACTTCATTAAAACTCTACAAGTAAAAGCTCGTATATTCGAACTAATATGGATTCGCAACACAAGCGCCTATACCAATAAATTATGTCCAGTAATTCGGGCAGATTACTGATGGTCAAAATTTCAATGTTTCCGCAGGTTTATTCTTGAGGAAGACATCTTTGATGTTACATGGTGTAATAAGATAGGTAAAATGAAATCGAATGATATCAGTAAGGAAATTACCCACTTCCCTTCGAGAGCATTGGTCGTTTACACAATTCAAGATAGAGCTGAGGGGATAGCCTAGTCTTTGACTACCCCCGCCCACATTCTTAGTGACAGTTTGCCGATCTTGAGCTATAGATATTTAATGCCATTCCATATACGTGGGTAAATCGCTTGAATCCAATTTCCTAGGAATTGCATCCGCCTTTAGTTGCTTCTCATTTAATCTAAGCGCTTGAACAAGATGGAACTGGGCTCGCTCCTGTCCATTGCAAAGTGTCCGTATCTCGGGCTACCATTATGCCTCCACAGTAAAAGCATTTCCCGAGAGTGGAATATATTTCTTTATCCAGGTCATTCCAACATGGTATACCATGAGAGCTATTATGTCGCAGTGAAAATGATTTGTGCCTCAGTCCAACAAAGCAGCAATTGGTCTCAGGCCTACGAGTAACAGGGTGGCTGACATTTTTATCACAGCTTCCACTGTAAAGGAAACGGTGGTTCCGATGTGTGTAGTGGCTTTGTTCTTTGATATTAACCACCAATTACCTTCATTTTCCAGCTGAGATGAGTATAACCATTAAGGGGATAAATTAAAGGTAACTGTACAATTAACAAATATACTAACAAAAATAAAACATTTTTCTGAATTTTATTGTAGCAGCAGAAAGATACTAATTTGTATGAGTGGTTTCCTCGGGCATATTTGGCGGATCATCTATACAAGTAGTACGGGAGCGGATGCACAGTTGCGCTCAAAGTCTAGAGACGATCACTTGCGGTAACGTAGCGTGTTCAGATGGCGAAGAGACTAGTTCCTGTGTTCCACTAATGACGGTCATCAACTACCATGCACGTTCACCCTTGTAAGGATCCACACGGTGAATCGATGTATTTGTCACGAATGTCATAATTTACCAAAAATGGGATGCACGCTTGCATCAGCCAAGCCACCAAGGCACCAACGTTGGCAGGGGAATGGGGCACTGCCTCTGTGTGGTGTTGCTTGATGAAGCACAAGAAACTAATAGTCCAAGAAAAACGAACTCAAAGAGGCGACAAAGACGGAAAGACTCATGAATTGGCAGGGAGAATAGAGCAGCAGGGGCAAGGAGAATAGAATAGTACTCACAGAAATGTAGTCAAACAAAAAGTGAGCATAATAGAAAAAGGGAATTATTACTCGGAACAACACAGATAAAGAAATAATGATCGTAATACGAACAGTATCTAAATCAATTCTTCAGATTTATGTATCTGGTTTCCCTGGCAACCAGAAGCCGTTCAAGTGGCGCCATCTACTAGGGATGGGAAAGCTAAGACGCTGTAACAAACTTCAAACCTTTTCACCAGTCTTGTTAAAGAAAAAAACCCTTACACCCACTATCAGCTTTAGTCATAAACAACAGGGATTCCTTTTTCTGTCTGTCTGGAGGTAAATTTTGGTGAAAGTGGAAATAACCATATTTACTAAAGACATTCAGATTTTAACCAGAGAAATTAAATTCCAGAGGTTCCAGAGACCTTTGATCCATCACATGGATTCAAGAGATAAATGCAGATAGCCTACTATATTTAGAAGCCATCTGACCTATTCAAGGCAGTCCGTCTTGGAGAGTGACAGAAAACTGATAAGCGCATCCAAAAAGATGTGAGGAAATAAGACCACAAGTGCTTATGGCTCAAAAATACAAGTTTCTGGTAAATGGGACTTGCAGATTATATTTCACTTATAAAAAGCATGTGAAGCCATGCATCAACTGAAATACTGTCCGAATGTTTTCCATGGTGCGGTGGATTGACTATACGTTCAACCTAATGTGCTTGGGCTGGGACCCCACTAAGGAAGGAGAGGGTTCTCCATTCGCTTCCACTTCGGATTTTAGGTCTGCTGTGGTAAGCGTAACGAATGCAAAATGGAATTCGAACACACATGTGATAGGTTAGGCTACGATTAACCTAAACCATTCAGCCACGAAGAAGGATATGAGAGTATTTCAGCTAATTCATCAATTTATCTGTCCAATTCAAGTAAGTTTTGTTAAGAGCTGTAAGGGACTCACCCTCACCATTTCGAATTATTGGGACAAAGGCTGGATTGATGGAGCGAAAGAGATACTGCAATGGAAAAGCCTTAGTATCCTGAAAGTGACAGTGAGAGCAAGAGAAGAATGGCAGTGTGTGAATGGGTTGGACATGCTGCTGATGAGCCTTTTGTGCGGAACTCATGAAGCAACTACTGCTGGAGATGCTTTCTGCGCAGGGGGTTCATCCGTGATTCAGCAGTTAAAAGTATGGGTGTGCCTTTAAGTTAGTATTACGAAATCTTACTTAACTTCTAAATACCATATACATTATTGCGGATTTTACATCTAACGACTAAAATATGATTTTCAATATCTGCGTGCGCGAAGGAGCAAATTTCGGGAATAAAGGTGGACTTAATTTTTTTAGCGCTATTACAAGCAAAACCTCAAGAGCTAAGAGCGAAAGGTCATTATCATAAAATGATAAATACATACTTCTGCAACAGCAGTAGTTCTGTTTAGCAGCCTCCGTGACGTCACTGAAAGCCACCGAGTACCGAGTATCTATTTAGGTTAAAATGTACGTTTCGTTCCGTATGGTAGCGCTTCCCCAATCCCATCCCTCTCTTATAGAGATAATACCGTTGTGAAGAAAACTGGTAAATTCCAAATAAATTCTATAAAAATTTTGTGAATGTATTGTTAACCATAGAAAACGTAGATTCAGTGCGTATACTGGTTGTATTATGTGGCAACATCATAAAAAAAAAGTCGGTGACACCTGTTCGCTATTTCCGGTGTAGATCAGGGAGGGAGGGAGGAGAGAGGCGGCAGGGTGGGGAGGGGGTGTTGTTAACTGTGATGCTATGTAAGTATAAGGCAAATCGTCCAAGAACACTGGTACTTTTTAGCAGACCTCATTACTATTTCCCTTTAAGCTTTCGTATTTTTTTGAATATCCAAACTACAAATGTAAAATTTAATATTGTTCTGGTTATATTTAAGTTGGCTGTAGCTGCACTTGATGATGTATTATTTTTCCATAATAAAAAATTTTATTCATCTTACAAGTTCCTCAATTAATTATTAATGCACATTATAAGAGACAGCTTTCTCTGGTGCAACGCATTTCCTCTTAAGAGTCTTTTGTCGTGATTACGAAAACGAAGTTCTAAAAAGTCTTTGCTTTTTTCATGGCGCTTGGGAATAAAGTTTGGAAACAGGATTTTCACGTTAGTCAGCGCTCACCCTTGACTATTGACTGCGATCACTCAAATAGCTCTCGGCCTTGGCCAATAAGACGAGAAACTTTCTTGTGTGACAGCTCATCATAACGATTTTCATAAATATATACAAGAACTTTATCATGTTACCGGCAAGGTCTTTTGAAAGTCACTAGGTGGAAGAAAAATCTCAATGGACAAAAAATAAGACAACAAAAAATAACGAGCACAGTGTTTATCAGCAAAAAGGCTGTGAGCCTCAGATAAACCGAAGAAGAAATAGTTTCCGGATTTGGTAAGGACTCCTCTTTCATTTCCACCTTTAACAAGTAAGTTGCTGAATTCAAATATCATGGACGACCCACGATTAAGACGTCCAAAAACATTAAACACGACAAACAAGTACAAAATGCTCCGAAGTTTCTTCGACGCAATCAAGTTTTCTGTTTGGTCGCTATAGTGTATAATCAAGGCCACCGAAAATATATCTATCTTTTTCGGTGGTCTCGGTATAATGCCGTATAAGCCGCGGCCCTTGAAACTTTAACCACGGCCCTGTGATGGCCTATCCTATATCGTTGCCAGAAGCACGACATGGCTAACTTTAACCTTATAATAAAAAAAAAAAAATACTGACGCTAGAGGGCTGCAATTTGATATGTTTGATGATTGGAGGGTGGATCATCAACATACCAATTGGCAGTCCTCTAGCCTCAGTAGTTTTTAAGATCTGAGGCCGGAGAGAAAAAGTGCGGGCAGAATAAAACGCGGACGGACAGACAGACAAAACCGGCACAATAGTTTTCTTTTACAGAAAAACAAAAAAGGACATACGTTTGACTGTCCAGCATATAGCCGAGACTACAGTCATCCGTTCTGGTTCAGTGCTCGCTTGACAGAAATTATTGATATAACAGACCAGAATTTGATCTGAGTAGAAAGCCAAGATGCTTCTGATTCATTTCTAAGCTGACCCAAACAATTTCTACAGGGTAGCAACTCAAAATGAGACATGGATCTACCACTTTGAACCTGTAAAATTCAGAGCATGCAATGGAAACATAAGGGTTTCTCCCCTCCTAAAAAATTCCAGAAGCTGCCGTCTGGCAGCACGGTGATGATTCCGGTGTTTTGAATTCTGAAGGAATTTTCGTGATACGCTGTTTGGAAAAGGGCTAGGCCGCTAATGGAGCATCAGAATTACCATAGTTAAAAAATTTAATAACACTGAAACACAGGAAAGCAAAGAACTAGGGTGCTGTTGCTCAAAGACAAAGCCTCTACCCAACAACTCGAAGTGGTACAGGCTTTGAATTGTTGCCTCATACCCTTCACTCACCCGACCTGGCACCAACTGACCTCTACCTGCTTCTTGAGTATGAATGCCACCTGTTTGATGACCAATTTTGGGGATAAAAATTTCTTCCAAGACGGGATGGCGATACTTTGACATCGATGACCAAGGGCAATGAAGTAGGGTGAGGCAGTTGAAAAGTAATGCAAAATCTTGCCATCCCCAGAGACACTTTCTGGGTGGATGCAGGATTTTTAAGGACCCTCATATGTTATTAATTTCTTGGTTTGAACCTTATTTTTATGCGTATGCTATGTAAGTTTTCCCCATTTTATGAAGGATGTATTTAAAATATTGTTGCTGAGTATATTCGTTATTGAGAATCCACGGCTTACTTCTGTTTTTATGTGAAAAACTGTTAAATAGCATTTTGTTAGTTCTACACACATTTAATACTCGTGTGACCTTACGGGACAATGTTTCTCTTAAATGAACTTTGTAACTGATAATTATTACTATTTTACTGATGGTATTATGAATAGTGTGTTGCCTTAATATCATAATGCTCCAATCTTTTATACATCACTGTCATTCCATAACTAGGACTCTGTCTTCCCGTTTGCATTCTACATTCAATATCATGACTGAGGGTGATACCACCATCAGAAACTCAAATTCTGTACGCTTATCCTCTTGACCCTACCTTTTCCTGTTAACTTGAGGTCACATGACGTAACTAGAGCAACTTCAAGTTTTTTAACAACCGTTACAGCATACATCTTTCAGACTCTTGCCAGGGAGTAGGGTGCTTAGTCAATGACACATCGCACGCACGTTCACTTGCGTGATATATACGTTGTGGGAGTTAGCGCGTGCACTGCTGCAGATGCTGTCAATTTCTTAGCTAGGCTGTGAGCGTCTTTGCATCATGTGACGCACCGAATTCTGAGGTATACCCGTCTAAATTTAAAAACGAAAATTAATCAGTTCTGCAGAGACTTCTATTTCGAAGGATGTTTATAACACAGACAGAGGCATGATGATGAAAAACCAAAAGTAACTAAATAAAACCCATAGTGGTACTCATTGCCTTATCACCTGAGATGAATCCGGTATTCCTTTGAAAACTCAGATAGATTTACAGAACATGGAAACCGAAGCGGCAGCGGACATTTCCTAAATCAAAAGCTCAAACTAATAGGTTTAATGAAGATGATGAAAATTTGACTATAAATCCATGCACTGGGGCATTTCGGCTATTTAGACTGACAATAAGCACAGAGAAAAGCGGTATTGGAGTGGCTGGATGGAAAGACTGAAGAAAGGAAGTGGGAATGGAGATAAAGTAGAAGGCCAAAAAGTGGGAGCAGCTAGGGGCCAATGGGAAGCTGCAAAACCTTAGCAATGCCTAAAAGTGCACCAGGTGAGGTGCATTGACGGCACTGACCCATAAGGAGGGGATAGGTTTAATGTCGAGTTCACAATCTGTAAAACAAGAGGTGTCAAACCTCGGATACAGCTTTGCAGAAGTGTTGTGAAAACCGATAAACATGGACAAACCCACAGTTTACAACACCCCATAAAGATTATAACCCAAGGTGGAGGACGACGATTGTAGCAAGCAATATTACAGTGCATGATAATATTCCACACAAGTTACCTTGTAGGCTATGGATTGAACACACTCGCCCGTTTTCGGCAAAGCTGACAGTGCTCATCCAAGCACATGTCGTTGCTGGCCCATTCATCCACTTCCATTCATGATCAGCCATTCATTGAAGTCCCTTTAATTAATTCATTAACTTCACGGTAGGGAATCTTATAACTTTACTTAATGACAATTAGCAACATGAGTCTTGCTGCAGTACTAGTGATAGATGCTGTTGCTGCTGTCGAGTTGTCATTGCTCTTGTAGTTGCTTATATCTACTCCAATCTGTAGGAACTGTTCTACTACTACTACTACTACTACTACTACTACTACTACTACTACTCTTACTGTTCAGTTGGCAATACACATCTCGAAAGAGTTGTGACAAACATTTCACACGGAACCATAAAATAGGAAAAAAAGAGACAAGTGGAAGAAACAAAAAGACAGAGACAAACTCGACAAGAACACCTTACAGAGCGCCTCTCACGTAACAAATGATCGCTGTTATTCCCACACCAGCAGGTGGGGCGACGCGCTTCCTTGGCTGCGTGAGAGAATACTGTGGGGAGAGAGAGAGAGAGAGAGAGAGAGAGAGAGAGAGAGAGAGAGAGAGAGAGAGAGAGAGAGAGAGGACTGTTTGCCGTCTACTTTAGGTGCATCATTATAGTTTATTTGTATTTAAATCAGATCCATGCACAAGTACAGTAGTTTACTTCCTTCTTCCCCCGCCCCCCTTTATCTCTTTCTCTCTCTCTTTAGGTATATCGCTGAAAGTTCTTTAGCAATAGAGAGAAAGAGAGAGAGAGGGGAAGTAAACTATATGTAGGTATTTATATACAGTACACTACATATACTGTAATATATATATATATATATATATATATATATATATATATATGTACAGAGAGAGAGAGATAATATATATTTATTATGAAACTACAACAGGTTCTACGGGTAGCGCAAAGTATGCTTCCTTAGTAATACCTGGAAGCTATCTTTCGTTATACAAATTAGATTTTAAGAAGAGAGAGAGAGAGAGAGAGAGAGAGAGAGAGAGAGAGAGAGAGAGAGAAATAATGATTCGTAGGTCATTAAACCTTCGTTAGTAACATTTAAATTGTAGTCAGACACTTGTGGTAAAAGCTTTTCTCTCTCTCTCTCTCTCTCTCTGATGCACAAAAGGACCGGATCTTCTTTGTAGTGATTCTCACTTACAGCAACATCAGCGAAGTGACTGCAAGGGCGTCGGGATTCTACCATTTATGAACGTACTCTCAAATACAGCAGGTGTAGAACTGAGCCCTTCCGTTGCGTCAATCTCTTAAACAAAGAGGCTTTTTTCCTTTCTTTTGTATTCATTGAGAGGACATCGGCCCCAGATTGACCTGATCCGAGAAATTATGTAGCCGGAGTAATTACCTCAATTACGCCAACGTAATTAAAGGTTCTTTACTGCTATAATTTGATTGCTGCTTTTTTTTTTTTTTTATAACTGTGGTTGTAAACATGTAGTGTATGACTTCGCTTCGCATCTCTCGAGAGCGTGGGCGCGCTAGATCTTACTCACACAAGCACTGCCTTAATAATAATAATAATAATAATAATAATAATAATAATAATAATAATAATATTATTATTTCAGCTCAGGGCCATATGCATTTGACAGAATATGGAAAGAGAAAATACCGCCATGTATTCATAAAGTATGAGAAAATAAAATAAGAAAACAAGATTTAATAGTAAAAAAAACTTGATGATCACGGGAACATGAATGCCATTCATCGCCTTCAATCCAGCTGTCGATAACCGTATAAGTAGCACTATTCTTCTAAAGCTCCCGTTGCTCCGGTAAGAGAACAGGATAGCCGGAAAGTAGTTTCTCGCCGCAAGATGTGACCCTGGGAGACGATGCGTTAAGATATAATACGTCGTAATCTGGGGGAAAGAGGAAGGTGGTTATTTAAGAAACACGCAAGCTCCTTCTTGCGTAGTAGCACCAGCGAGCGGCACGCGCCGTTCTCTGATCTGGAATTCAAGCAGATCTCAAGGCATGTTCAAAGTCGAATGGGATTTTATCCATGTACTAACGACTAGTCTTGTTTGCTGTCATGGTGCAATTACAAAAAATGTATCTGATGACAAAAAAAATCAAATAACGCAAAAGACTTCTCGAGAAACATGACATAAACATGCGTCAAATCACATTTCGCTGCGCCTAAGCAATCAAACTCCAAAATGAAAATTTGTACATTTATGAGAGAAAACTGCATAAATGTCATCAGTACACAGCGAAAATAAAAAATGAGAAGACATTTAAAAGAGATAAATATGGCGCGTGCGCTTCATAGCGGAAGGCACGAGCCAAGATTCTTCTTTCCCAAGACGTTCTTGGCCCGAGGGCAAGTGAGCTCGTGCCGTCTTCCCCACGGTGCCTCGTGTCTTAAATTGGTCTAACTGTGAGAACAGAGAGAGAGAGAGAGAGAGAGAGAGAGAGAGAGAGAGAGAGAGAGAGAACGTTTAAAAGTTATAGCGATTATTACAATAATGGAATGAAATTTATGCGCAATGTGGCGTAATAATATGAGTAAAATGAGGTATTAAGGACATGACGATTTAAACAATGAAACAGGCAGATAATAATACCAACATGAAGTACGATGACCACAGTATGGAGAAGCACATGAAATCAAGCTCGTCATGATTGCTATAGCGCAAAACCTCAACCATGAAACAACTTTATTCGCTTATTAATGGCAACTTCTTCATTTCCACGTCCTGAGCGAAAAATCTGTCCTCGTGGCATTGGAACGAGACTTAAGATATCAATAGTCTATTGTTCTTGCACAAGTAGAATCAAAACCCCCTCTTTCCTTCTTTCTATCTTCCACAGTACAACACACACATACACGCATACGCATACACACACACACAGACACACAGTGGCTGGCGTTTAGGTCGTGTCGTGCTTTCTTTACAACCGGCAATACACCACCGGCTGTTACCTAACCACTAAATGACCGGCAGTAAGAGGAATTTACTCACCATGACAAACAATACTCTCTTGGAGATACTGACGTTCCTTAGTTTTCTTTGTTTTCTGGAATTTGTTTTGTATACGTAATCTGGCGACGCAACGACAATGGTCACCGGCGCTGCGATTAGCAAGTTAATATCGAGAGATAATCAGTACAAAGATTATCTATTTTTAGGAATCTCAAATTTCTGAGAGAGAGAGAGAGAGAGAGAGAGAGAGAGAGAGAGAGAGAGTTTCCGTAAAGTTATTTTTTCAATGATCTCGAACATCTAAGATGAGAGAGAGAGAGAGAGAGAGAGAGAGAGAGAGAGAATTGAAACGTATACCCGATTCAGCATAAGATATCTAAGATGAGAGACTCGCAAAGAGAGAGAGAGAGAGAGAGAGAGAGACTCGCAAAATTGTAAACGTATACCCGATTCAGCATAAGAAACCAAGTAATATGTAGCGTTCGCAGCTTCGCGTATTCGGCAAATTGTTCTGAAAATTGTTGTATTTGTGGTATTTCCTGTGCACTGCGGAAACAATAGTCATTCTGTTACGCTGATAATGAGGCTGGCGGATTCTCAACTTCCGGCCGAGAGGGGGGAATTCTAACGTGGTGAGACAAACCGCCACCAGCCTGTCCTATCCTAACCATCCTACACTCCCTCCTGGAGGACTATTTAGAATGTCGAGGGAACGCGTCACGTCGACAAGCCATTGACAGAAGTTATTGTACACATCAGGACGTCAACGAAACTTGTCACGTCGGCAATTAGATTGAAATCGGTTGCTTTTACTTTAGGTATTGGAGGAGTTTAGTAACTGTTATCACACGGGTAGCTTTTGTTGTTAACGGATCGGACTGGTCAACTTGTTTCTCTGCCGACTTTCATTAGCATATTATTAACTCCTATCTTTATGATGTCGGTTACGATAACCGTGGGAATAATACCTCCGGATTGGAGCGTCATCTATGCCCTACCTGCGTTCAATTTTAATACCATGAACTTACGGCACGGTAAGGATTGGGAAATTCTAGTTAAGCCAAATACCAAAGCTGTATAAATGCTACATCTACCTCATACGTTTGCCCTCCCATTATCCACTGCTTTCTCTCAATCCTTTGTGACTTTTAATTCAACGGTAAATAATTACACCTTTCTTTATGTGCGGAAGCATGAAGAACTGTTATATCATACGTACTGTACATCCTAGCCAAAAAGAATTCGAGTAAATAGCGAACGCTGCCACAGCATGCAAATATTCTCCTGAACAGCTACAAAGCCTCTAAAGATTTTAAGGAATCTGGCATTTTGAGACGTCTGAGCTGGAACGAAACATTTATTATTGGATATTTCCAAGCGCTTGTTTAAATGCCCATTACCATGGTGATGCTCGAACAGCGATATATTTATGGTATCTCTCTCTCTCTCTCTTATGCAAACATAATGTAGAAATACTTTCTTGTACAACCAAGTCTTATAACGTTGTTAATAGACCTCAAACGGAAGCCAAAATTAGGCCTATGCGAGTTATTTTCTGGAACATTTCCATTTATGATTAGCATACTTTTAATCACCACCACCATTATCACTATCAACAAAAGTTGTTGCGTAGCTCCCATTATTAATACTATCTTCATTATTATTAATGATGATACAGCTGCTATTTTCATTAGTATACGTAACTTTTACAAATCTACAAAAATGACATCACCTCACAAAGATTATTCTTTCATTGCTTAAGGTTATCAGATAAAACTAGTCACATTATATATCAGCTGAACAAAATATTTTTCCACATCCAACAAATATGATATTATTATTATTATTAAAATAGTTTAACCAGACCACTGAGCTGATTAACAGCTCTCATAGGGCTGGCCCGAAGGATTAAAATGGAATGAAGTACCAGGCCTAAGATCAAATAAAAGAAATGGGGAAAAAGTAATCATAAAGGCAGTATCATTAGTATACAATAAAGTATTTGGTCATTAATAGGACTCATGTTGACAAAGCTTTCTGTAACAGTTTTTCTATTACGAAGATTTGGTTTCTTTGACATGAAAGCCGTGTCATTAATCTGAATGACAAGTACCAATTTCTCTTTCCCTGTTGTTTCATAAGGAAATGGGATGTCAGGTGCTGACCTTTTAGTTCAGGTGAAGATCTATTTTTAGCACAAGTTTGAAATATTATGCATCTACAAACATATGATAACGACATGCACACCTATGTTCAGAGCTGATTATTCCTATGTAAAAAGAAAAAATATGTTCATTGGCTTATCTGAATTAACTAAAAACATCAAAAGTCACAGAAACTGAAAAAAAGTAGTTGCTCAAAGGACGAGACCTGAGTAGGCATGACCTTTTGGCAATACCTTATTCCCTTTGCTTAATAATTATAATCACTAGAATTCTTGTTTGGAGCAACACTAGTGGGTGTAGTAAAGTCCCTTCTTATGAGAAATGAAGTTGCCCTTAGTCTCAATCGTGACATGGACCGGATTAGTGAATGGTGTAGTCGGTGGGGTATGAGGCTGAACTCCAGTAAAACGAAAACACTATTAATTAGTAGATCTCGTACTGATTTTCCATCCCATCCTCCCCTTCCGGTGTAGGACTCTGCTGAATGAGTCTGAAGCTTTAGCTATTCTAGGTGTAACTTTGAACTTACATCTTACTTTTGAAAGTGTCAGCAAAGGCCGCACTAAAATTAGGTAATGTACGGAAGGCCTCATAAATTTATAGGTGATAAAATCAGTGCAACCTGTTTTAGGTCAGTTGTCCTTCCTTTACTAGAATACTGTTCTCCGGTGTGGAAGTCTGCTTCTGCCGGAGATTTATCTCTTTTAGATAAGGATGATTCGTGATGGTAGGTTTCTGTTTCCTAGTATTAGCAGTTATGACTTGGGCCATCGGCGGATGGTCTCGTTTATCAATTTTTCATATGTCATCGACGGATGGTCTCTTGTTTATCAATTTTTCATATGTTGTATTTCAACAGAGATCTGCCACATTCACAACTGATCCCTGATCCTCTTTTCCTGTCGAGAGCAACCACATTTGCTGAACAGCAGCACCAATATGCAGTAAATATGCCTCGCTGTCGAGCTTCTCAGTTCCAGAGGTTCTTTATTCCTCACACCGTCGGACTGTGGAACAGTCTTCCTGAAGATGATGTGCAATTGGTACTTCAAAGGTTCAAGAGAAGATGCACTGCATCTCTATCCTAATACAATTCTCCTCGTATTTTAACAATTTACTTACATTTTTATATGCTTATTAATTTTTTTTAAAGAAGTGATCTCTTCTGCATTTCCTATGACATTCTGTTACTTCTTTCTCATGAACAACATATTGTTTGGAAGCTTGAATTTCAAGTCAAGGCCCCTGTGGCCTTGTTCCATATGAGTATAGTTCATCTTTCGAATAATAATAATAATAATAATAATAATAATAATAATAATAATAATAATAATAATACGGGTGAACACTACACATCTGATAAAACTCTCGAAAGAAAAAGACGTGAGATTTAAACACGAAACGTTCAACTGTTCACTCAAAAGTTACTTTGCGAACATTAGTGTTTATCAGTACAAATCACGACCTGCTGAATTCTCCCCCCGTTTCTTTCATATTTACAAGACATTTTTAATTTCGTTTCCCTTAATTCTGACTGGTTAGATTTTAGTGATATCTTTGTAAAACTGCTTAGTTAGTAGTCAGGCTGTACGGCCCGCCCACGGCCAATTTTAAGCTCTCAACTTAAGGAATCTTGGTCTCCTTTGACCTAAAAAGTAAGTTATACATACATACATATATATATATATATATATATATATATATATATATATATATATATATACATATATATATATATACACATATATATATATATATATAAACACACTATAATTTCAAGTAAAAGTACAAAACTACATGGGTTTGGTTTTGCCTAACTGAAGCTGAACTAAATCTGTTGAAGAGTAGAACGTTGTAGAATTGTGAGGCGTTTTAAGTAGTGGAAAAAATTTCCCACAGACTTGTCTTTCGTATCGTATCACCCCCGCAGAGAACAGCACTTGATATTGTCAACTTGGCTCCTGAAGGCATAAGACCTATTTGGATATGAACTATGAGCCGGGAAGCTGGAGATAATTGAGACTTGTGGAAGTAAAAACATATGAAAGATAGGAGTGGTAGAATCTCACAAGGACCTTCTGCGTCGTATGGCGTGCCAGGCGATGATGATGATGATGATGATATATATATATATATATATATATATATATATATATATATATATATATATATATATATATATATATATATATATATATATATATATATATATATATATATATATATATATATATATATATATATATATATATATATATATATATTATTGTAAACGACGTCCCATTTCCCAGAGAGCTAATAGCGCAGCCTTAATAAGAAATCTTTGCAAGGACAATGCCAGCTCTCTCTCTCTCTCTCTCTCCCCAAATTAGGAATTTCATAAAACTTCTTTATTCCTTGAGGGAGTACCCAGAACCCCAACCGAGATCTCTCGTCCCTCTGTCCAGAGTTCTAACCACAAGTTGGACAAAAGACCTCTCGTCCCTCTGTCCAGAGTTCTAACCACACGTTGGACAAAAAACCTCTCGTCCCTCTGTCCAGAGTTCTAACCACACGTTGGACAAAAAACCTCTCGTCCCTCTGTCCAGAGTTCTAACCACACGTTGGACAAAAAACCTCTCGTCCCTCTGTCCTGAGTTCTAACCACACGTTGGACAAAAAACTTAAGCCAACTTACTTTACTCGTTCTTCATTTCCTACTCATCGCAGGTGATTGAAACCTGAGTGGACTGTCTGATGCTGTTGCGCTCACCAACCTTTTGAAGATGGGGCTCCAAAGTACTGAAACTAAGTCTATAGATATTTTACTCATTCTTCTTATCCTGGAAATCCTATCGCTATTCCATCGGCAAACATAAACCAATGTTTTTTGTGCGTTTGATTTTTAATTTTAGGAAATCTGGGTCTCTGTATCAGAATCCGCATTACCATCAGTTACAGGATATGTATCAACAGTGTTTCTGCTCATCTTAACCTTGAGTGGTAATATTTCCTTAATCTAAATTTTTACGTGCTAGGGTTGCGTCATTTTTATCCAACTATGCGTGTATCATTTTTGAGAAACCAACTTTCACCCTTTATGGACTGACAACTTATTACTAAAAGATTTTGCGGTGGCCCTAACATTAGGAAATTCTTGCAACATGTGCTAACTTCCCAACAGGCCCCCGGGAAAGGGAACTCTCGATCTGCAGTCGAATGTTAGACTTTGAAATAATTAGAAAGCGCGCACACAATATGTATAATACTTTGATAGGTTATATACTCCTATAAAAAAAATCGGGTGTTAAAACATTATGTACCATATAATTATGTGACTCCGTATCAACGTATTTTCTACATAGTTGTTTCTGGATAGGAATGGCGGTATGCTGAAATAATTGAGATATTGTTCTATGATATTAAGAAGTATGACTTTTTTTACTTACCGTGAAATGTTTTACGGTAGGTTCCAGGATTATGTATCAGGAATAGTGAATGATAATCTACTAAAACTGTATGCTTAGAATGCAAGAGTATTTTGATAATGAGTAAATAAATACCATGGCTAATTACGATAAACGCTTGCCTAAAAAGACGCGGTCACACACATTTATATAAACTCAAGAGTGAAGACACTATACACCCAAACAGACATAAATATAAACACACACACACACGTACATGCGCGCTCATACACATCGTGATACATAGTCAAATGCATTCTTAGTCCCTTATAGTGTATAGGCACACAAATTTGCATCATGTCTACAGAAACAACCTTTTCCCGATCAAGCGAGGATGGGTGCTACAAGTGAAAGGAAGACGCCTGCGGTAAAACTCGCCTACAGGTACACATGTGTAACAAGGGGGTGTAGCTCAGTGGTAGAGCATTCGACTGCAGATCGAGAGGTCCCCGGTTCAATCCCGGGCGCCCCCTCAATAATGCTGTTTTCCCTCAAGTATCACAATGCATCCTACGGCAAAATACAGGGTCTTTCCTAAGTGACGTGGTATCTCATAGTCGCTTAATGTTGCACCAAACTGCCCAAGCACCTCTGCCTCCCATCGTTCATTAAGAATAAAATGACAGGCGATCAACCATCATGCGAGTAAAATGACAGCCCATCAACCAGCTTATGATAAATAGGCTACGTCAAAATTAATAAGACCCGCAATTACAAGGAAACATTGTTATGTATATCTCACAAGTCTTAACAGGTACCCAGTATAAATTCGCCTTGTTTAACATGGATTCTATAAGTCTACCAAATAATCATTATTAAAGTAGAAACTACTGTACATCATGCTAAAAATTGTCTTTGTTGAAATTATAAGATTATAAGCCTTGATCATAAAAAACTACTAATATCCAACAGTCCAACATTCGTCATCAACAAGCTTATCACTACATGAACTTCTTACATGATTTCACAGAATGAAAAAATACATGACAACATAAGATTCAAACGAAAGTTTCCTGCACACGCATAAGTCTTGAAAGATCCCTACAGTCGACAACAGCTGGGTAAATAATACACTGATGAGGGAAAAAATGGGTACAAAAGGAATCTGAAGGAACTTGCAAGAAAAAATCCAACAGGGAAAGATGGGTAACTCCATGGAAGACTTTACAGTCCCAGGTATACATATATTTATTCGAAAAGTTTTCCTTTTCGATGAGTGTGGCTCCAGATATAACTGCTAGTCCACTTTTGTGCAAGTAAGGTTGGGATGAAGTTACTAACCCCATCTAAGTTTAGGAGTATCATTTACCGACGGCGTCTGTCACAAATTGACAGTCACCCTAGACTTCCAAGATGAGCAGTAGACCAATTGGTAGTGATATATACATATATGTGTGTGTTCGAGTTTATATTATATATGTGTGTGTTCGAGTTTATATTATATATGTGTGTTTTGAGTTTATATTATATATATGTGTGTTCGAGTTTATATATCATGTATCATTTTTCAACTCTAGATCTTTCTTGCAATTATTGGATCTCTCTCTCTCTCTCTCTCTCTCTCTCTGCGAACGTACATGCGGATAAAACCTAAGACCTGATGAAGGCTAGCGGGCATATTACTAAACTGGTGTGTGCGTGTGTATATATATATGTACTGTATAAAATAAACACACACACACATATATTTATATATATATCTCACTAAATAACGTGTGACAATATATTCGGCTAAGGCCACTTGAAGAATAAAAGAAAGAGTACCAAGGGCTTTCGTGTTATTTCCAACACATTTTCGAGGTGCAATGCTGAAACACCATGAGCATCTAACAAAGTAAATATAAAAGCTGAAACAATTACAACAAAAATATTCAAAATCATGGAAACAGGTTAAAACCAGTACACCAGGTACAGAGGCAGCTCAACAGGTGATTAAAAAGATACAATCTTCAAAATCTCTTTAACAACAAATGCGTCCATAGTCTATATATAGTTTGTACATACCCCGCCTTACAGTATGTCACCATGGTATTCAATCAAAGCAGATTCGACAACATTTCTACGAGTTATATTGTTACAATATAAAACAACTTTTGCCCCCTCCAAATGAATCATATGATAAAAAGGATTAATGTGTAAAAATAAAGCATTCGACATTTGTACCGTTCTCACACTATATCAGTGTTGTTCAATATTTGTTTCCTTTCCCTTGCCAGATTGTCCTATATAAGTAAAATTTCAATTCATGCAAAGAACCCTATAAATGCAACCCTCAGAAACTCTGCGAGAGTTTTTATTAGTTTGTTTTTGAAGGTATTTGAAAATTTAAAAACAACATTGATACCAAATTTCTTGCAAAACATTGGAACCCTATGTACGAGAGCACTATATGGTAAAATAAGCACATTTTGATTGTTAAAAACCATTCTGGTGGTTAATGAATAAAATATTCTTTGTGATTTCTGCAAAACACATGAAACAAATTAATCAGGGTATTTTAATTTTTCTAATAAATTAAATATATTTTAAAAGTATTGCTGAAGAAATTCAGGGCTGCAGTTACGTAAAGCTCTTAAAAACACAGAAGAAAAACTAACCTTATTTACTTGATTCCTATAATCAAAATAATAGTGGATGTATACTGGATGTGCAAATTTATGTTTTTGGGTTTCCTATAAACTGAGTATTTAAAGTCATTTCAAATAAGGTGAACTTTACATCTAAAAATAATGCGTGTGCTAGTTTGCATATATGTATTATTTTTCTACTTTGGATTTTTGCTGCAACTAATGTATCTCTCTGAGAAAAAAGACACCAGCCATACTAGTAAACTGAGGTATATTACATATATATATATATATATATATATATATATATATATATATATATATATATATATATATATATATATATATGTGTGTGTGTGTGTGTGTGTGTGTGTGTGTGTATACATGTATTTGTATATAATGTATAATTTTATCACATCACCGTGATTCATATATAAGCATTAAGCTACAAACGCCCCCACGGGAAAACGAACTTATTATCAACTAAAAAATTCCCCTTCGGCAACATATATGAAAATATATTATTTCCGAGGTAGAGCGAATTGGATATTAGAGGACGTTTGTAGCTTAATGCTTATATATGTATATATATTTTTTCCTAAGAACCTCAGCTACCAAATGCTTCATTTAAAGCTGGACAATACAACAGTGCATTTTGGGCACTGCCTGACAAGGAGGGGCGAAAGGAATAGAGGCCCTCCCTCAATCTTTTAATCGCACTTTCAACTTTCTCTTCTTAAACATGTGACGCTGTGGGAGACTTTGCTTTCAGATCCTAAGCTTGGCCGGAGGCAGGAATAGCGCCTGGGAGGCAGATTAAGAGAGGACAGCTGGCATGAACACCTGGACCGAGACACAGATGGTGCCCGCGCATAGGGAAACGACACCAACCCCAATCTACCTGTGGAGAACCTCTTGACCCCTGACCGAAGTCATATAAGGGTATCACCGAAGGAACAAGCGCTAGAGACATTTCTGGATACGAGTGAGACACATCTCCCTTTCCATTCCCACCTCCCTCAGACAGCCATGCCCTACAATGTGGTCCCTATCTTGTAGGGAACTTTAGTCTTCTTACCAGTGAAGCCCTTAGCCCTTCCTCCGCCGCCATTACCCTCGCTGAAGCCACCTCTTCTACAAGGTAAAGTGATCTAAGAGAAACTTTATCTTTGGGTTCCTCTAAATAACCCCTAAGCGGATTGTTATTATTATTATTATTAAAATAGTTTAACCAGACCACTGAGCTGACTATCAGCTCTCATAGGGCTGGCCCGAAGGATTAGGATGAAACGACAAGTCTAGGCTAGAAGCCTACCACTGGGACCTAATAGGTCACTTGTCAATGATGAATGAACGAAAATGAAAATGAAATTAAAAGCTGTAAAAAGGCATACGCTTTCATACTGGAACACACTCACACAAATACATTTATACTCGTGCTTCCATATATATTCTCTAAAAAGTATATTAAAATTCAAAATAAATTCATTAAAATTATAAAATTTAGTTTTAAAATTTATTATACTGATTGATTTTTTGTATTTTACAATTAATTCGCAGCTTCTCATGAACAAGAAAATGGGTACTATTGAGAATGTTGAAGATTCCGACAAAATTTCTTTTATTGGTCTATTTCCAAAATTTGATAATCACTGCACGTTATATTTTGGACATTCACACAGTACATGTTTAATGGTTATCAACACATTGCAATCTGGGCACTTGGGAGGAGGGCCACATGGACTGTTCATTAAGTGTCCATGTATCAAACGAGTATGGCCTTTTCGAAGACGTGTCAGAATTACTTGTGCGTGTCTCTCTCTCTGATATGATGAACTCCATTTTCCAACACTGGATTTTATCTATTTTAATTTATTATTTTCAGGTTCTTCGTTCCATATATTTTGCCACTTTTTTACAATGACTGTTTTTATATATTTTGTATAGTCATTAATAGGGATGTCTACATTTGCTCGTCATGTGGACCGCTTCTTTAGCTGCTTTATCAGCCTCTTCATTTCCCTTAATACCTACATGGGCAGGGATACAACATATTTCAATATTTTTTCCCTTATTATATAATTTATGGAGTGAAAACTTTATATGTTGTACAATATTATTTTTTTATTATAGCTTTGAATGGCTTCTATGGCGCTTCTGGAGTCGCTATCAATCACGAAATTACTGCATGAGGCTTCCCTAATTATTTCTATGGCTGATACTATTGTGCATAACTCAGCTGTAAATACTGAAGCGTTATCTGGTAGAGAGAACTGATATGTTTTGTTGTTGGATACTACAGCATATCCCACTCCGTACTGTGACTTAGATCCGTCGGTGTATATTGCACAATGTGGACCCTTTTGGATTATATGTTCTACTGCATGTTGCCTATGGTATTCTGGAGTATATGAATGACTTTTTGATACATATTTCAAGTGTGTACAAATTCTAATTTTATTCATTGTCCAAGGAGGAGGTAATTTTAATAATAAAGGTAATTGTATATTTATATTTAGCGACTCAAACAATCTTCTAGCTCTAATTGGGAAAGGAAGTGGATGATTGTTTATAAACACATCTCTTATTCCAAATAATTTTTTGGTTGGAGAATCATTTGTCTGAATTCTCAGAGCACTCTTCATTGTTACCAGCTCTCTATGGAGAGACAGAGGTAGTTCACCACATTCAACTTGTAAAGTAGACGTTGGTGATGATCGAAAAGCTCCTGAACATATTCTAAGACCTTCATTATGAACTGGGTCTACCGTTTTCAACGTTGCATCTGATGCCGAGCCATATATTTCACTTCCATAGTCAACGATAGACAGCATTGTTGCTTTATAAAGTAAAGTAAGGGTATGTCCATCGGCTCCCCAAGTAGTGTTCGATAGTTTTTTAATTAGATTTAATGCTCTTTTACATTTTGATTTCATGTATGTTATGTGGGCTTTCCAGTTCAAGTGAGTATCAAATACTAATCCCAAAAATTTTGCTGTTTGGCTAATTAGTATGGAATGATCTCTGATTTTTAAATTTATTTCTTCGCCTTTTTTCCACCTTTTATTTTTATAAAACATTACAGCTTGAGTCTTTTGTATAGAAAATTTTAAGCCTACAGATGAGGCCCATTCATCTATTTTTATTAGAGTTTTATTAACGATCCGCTCCGCATGTTTTACGCGAAATGCTGAATAATATATGGCAAAATCATCCATGTACAAGTTACTTTTAATTCCAATAGGCAGATTATTACTGATATTTATTGCTAAAGTAAACAGTGTGCCGCTAAGGACACTTGCTTGTGGAACACCATTTTCAAGTGGAAATCTACTTGGCAATACATTATCAATTTTCACTTGAAAAGTGGAATTTGTCAGAAAGTTTTGGATAAATCTAGATAAATGTCCACGGATGTTATTTTTATTTAACTTTTTTAATATTGCATACCTCCATGTAGTATCATATGCCTTTTCAATGACAAAAAAGACAGCTACAGTAATTTGTTTTCGTTCAAATCCTCTTCGTATGTGGTCTTCCAAGTTAAACAGAGAATCCAGCGTCGATCTGTTACTTTGTGACCCAAATTGAGTGGGAGTCAAAATTTTGTTATCTTGAATGTGCCATGTTAGTCGAGCATTTACCATTTTTTCTAGTAATTTGCATAGACAACTAGTTAACGAAATTGGTCTGTAATTGTTTACATTACTGGTATCTTTTTCAGGTTTAGGGATTGGAATAATTAAAGCTTTGCACCATTCATTAGGAAATAAATTTTGAAGCCACAAGTGATTATAAAACTCTAATAACAATGTCTTTGCCAAAGGTGCTAAATGGCAGATCACTTCAAAACAAATACTGTTACCTCCAGGGGCAGATTTATTACTGTTCAACAGAGCAAATTCTAACTCTGCCATATTAAATTTTCCGTTATAATATATATCTTCTATGGTTTCAAAATTTATTGTTATTAATAACTCTATTTTCCTTTGTTCGGAAATGCTCATGTAAATTTTTGTTGCTACTTACTTTTGCTAAATTTTCACCTATTTCTTTAGGATGGATGGATGTATGATATTTTTATTAAAGCCCATGCACTGGTGGTTTAACAAGGCCATTCAGCGCCGTAATGGAAAGAAAATAAATTATGTTTTATGAATTCATGAAGGAAATGATTAATAAATAAAATGAAGTGATGTGACCAATAAATAAGGGTATGAAGTTTAATGAATGATGTGCTATATAAAAAAAAAAATTAATGTCATTAAAATTCTACGTGATGTAATAAATTAAATAAAATTAAATATCGTTAAAAATTTTAATACACTTTAAAAAGAGATGATAGCAGAAATATCTGCTATCTCCCAAAATATCAGACATTTCCCTGAAAATATCTCTCTTTTGATTAAAATATTATTTACTGAATTTCTCTTCAAATTATCTAATCTCTTCTTTGGTGTTTTAAAATAATCTGGGTTAGCTTGTGCAGACCACCAGAATGTGTTCCACTGACGAAGACCACGGATGTTATCCCTAATATTTCTATATTTCTTATTAAGCAAGACTCTGGAGGGCTGCTTCTTCTTTTAAATGGATAAATGGATGGGATATTTAGGGCAGACGGAATTCAAGGCCATTCAGCGCCAATCTGGAAAAAAATAAATTAAAATAACCATGAATTCATGAAGGTCTGTTAATAAATGGAATGAAGAAGACCACGGTATACATTATCCCTAATGAATGATTCTATATTTCTTATTATTGGCAAGAAGATGTAACCTTTCTTGCCATTTATCGTTAAAAATAAGATCTAATAAAAGACCTTTTAGATCTGTTCATCTGAGGCATATTATCAGAGGTTTATGATAAAATAAATATCTCATCTGAATTAAAATATCTTCTAGATTCCTGTGCTCCATTTAGTGTCTCGTCACAGTAATTACTCTGTCCTTTCCTGGGTAAACTGATGGGTTATTAAAATCAAATCTCGTTAAAATAACCTCCTGTTCGTCTGTCAAGCTGGAATGAGGGACCCAACAGAAAGATATTTCTGATTTATTATTATTTGCATAAACAATAAATACAAAAAGCCATTTATTCTCCTAAGAACTTTTCAGTAATTAATGGATGAAAGCTATAAAATTTTTATTTAATAGCTTCTAATCTCGTTTCTAGAGTCCCAGTGAGATGACAAAAAGAAGAGTTTACTACTTTGAAAAACTTTTTCAATCTAGGGCATGGTATTAAATGTTAATTACGGCTGTAAATATTGATGCATGAGTCAGTCACTACTTTAGCTGTCTCTAGCTGAGTCACCAAGCTGTTAACAGCGCAAAACACCACTATCAGGTAATTTTTGTAGATCTGTAAAAATTTTATATGTTACTGACTTAGATCCATCTGTATAAATTTTTGTAAAATTAGTATGGGTAACATCGTGCTCTAAGAATTTTCCCATAATCTCTTCTACAGTGCAGTCCTTTTTGTTAAACAGTTTCTTACATATTGATGCTTCTGGGATAAGCCATGGAGGATTTACAGGATATTCTACTTCCAGGACTTTCTGGGATTTAAGGTGATTATTCCTAACATCCTCATTCAGTCGAATTTGGAATGGTTTAGAAGCTCTTGTACCAGAAAAACTTCGAGAGTCTGTTTCCTTTAGTGCTTGAAAGGAGGGATTTTTGGGAGCACTTTTCATTCTAGCCATGTATCGCAACCCTAGCTCTTGCCTTCTTAGATCAAGGGGTAAATGATCTGTGTCGACATAAATGCTTTCAACAGGCGAAGTTCTAAAAGCCCCTGAGCATATTCTCAACCCCATGTTGTGTACAACATCCAGTTCCTTTAGCTTGGTTTTACAGGCTGAGGAATAAATCTGACAGCCATAGTCTAACTTAGATCGACACAGAGAGTCATATAGCCTCAGAAGGGATTTCTTATCAGCCCCCAACTAAATCCAGAGACAACCTTTAAAATATTCATAGATTGTTTAACATTAAACTTTAGGGCATTTATGTGGCTAGCCCATGTTAATTTATGGTCAATAGTCATCCCCAGAAATTTAACTTCACTCTATAAGGATGGACCCTTTTAAACTAAGTGTGGGAACCTCTTCCACACGCCGGCACCTGGTGAATCTTACTGCAACTGTTTTGGAAGAGGAGAATTTGAAACCATTCTCATCAGCCCACTTAGTAATAGCATTAATAGACCTTTGCAAATGTTTACATACAGACAAGGAATCATATCCTGTGCAGTATATTGCAAGGTCATCGACAAAAATAGCATTTAACAGGGGCGAGATTTTTTCAATCACACTATTTATTGCCACTGAAAAAGTGTTACACTTAAAATCTTATTGGGAACTCCTTCCTCCTGCATAAAAGGTTGGGAGAAGGAGTTTCCCACTCTTGAAAAAGTCTGTCTGATAAAAGGAATATATAAACCTGACCATTCTTCCACATATGCCCATCTTGTGCAATTGTTTCATGATGCCAATTCTCCAGGTAGTGTCATATGCTTTCTCCAAGTCAAAAAATATGCCAATGGTCTGACACTTTTTGGCGAATCCTTGCTGGATTTGGTTGGTCAGCCTCAGCAAGGGATCAAGGGTGGAGCGGTTTTTTCTGAAACCAAATTGAAATGGCGATAGTAATCCTTTGGTCTCCAGGTGCCAAACCAGTCTAGTATTTATCATTTTCTCCATCAGCTTACATACACAGCTGGTAAGAGCTATTGGTCTATAGCTGGTGGCTTGGGAAACATCTTTATTAGGCTTTTTAACTAGGGACAATTATGGATATTTTCCAGTCCTTAAACAAAATTCCAGTTTCCCATATTTTGTTTATAATCTTCAGTAAATATTTTTGGCATCATCTGGGAGGTGTTTCAGCATTTCATATATGATTGTATCCTCACCTGGAGCTGTGGATTCACTTGAAGAGCATCACGAAGTTCTCTTAGACAAGAAAATTTGTAGTTGTATGGTTCAGATTTTCCCGAATCAAACTTCAGACACATTTCAGAATTCCTAATTCTTTGAAATTCTGGACAATAATTGTTAGGGCTGGAAACTTTAGAAAAGTGTTTTCCTAGCTCATTGGCAACTTCAGTGGGCTCTGTGATTAGAGTGTCATTTATTTTTAATGAGGGCAATGGTGACGCTACAAATTTTCCACTCAGTTTCCTTATTTTGCGCCACACCACTCTTAGTGGGGTCTTGGAGTTTATTCCATTAATATAGTAAAGCCAACATTCTCTTTTGGCTTTCTTATAAGAAGCTGGCTGCTTGGCTAAAGCACACGTTTGTAGATTAATTTAGACTGAGGGGAGCCACTAGTTTTGTAACGTCTGTAGCATTTCCTAGTCACTTTTCTCAGAATACCAAACATGTCTTATTCCACCAGGGAACTGCAGGTCTAACTTTGCCTTTTGTTTTTGGAATCGAGCTTTCAGCACTCTTCAAAGTAGATTCAATAAAGTAATCATAGGCATCTAGATGAGAATGAAAGGACTCAAACTCCCTATCTAGATTGACACCCTTACTAAATTTATCCCAGTCTGCGTCCTCTACCTTCCACTTAGGTAAAAACTCAGATGGAGCATTCAGAGCATATTTCAAATGGATCGGATATTGATCACTTCCATTTAAATCTTCATTAACAGACCAATTAAAATCAAGGTGGATACTAGTTGAAGAAATACTAAGGTCCAGTGCAGAGAAATGATTATCCCTGTTGTGGAAAGTCATTGACCCATTATTATACAGGGTAACATCATTCCTGTCAATAAGGTCTTCGATTAATTTCCAACACTATCTAAAAACCGACTTCCCAAAGGGGTTGTAGGTCATTAAAATCACCTTTAAAAGTAAAATTACCTGGAAGTTGGTCAATTAACGACTGAATATCTCCAAAATGTTAAAATCAAGGTCTGGTGGAAGGTATAAGGAGCAGATTGTTATCCTCTTTTCAAAATGACTGAAATAACACCCAGCTTGTAGTGTTGTATTTAATTGTATTTGTGTGCTGTAGAGAAATATTTAAATGAAGTTTCAGCACCTCCATGGGCAGCCCAATTGGGGATATTTTTAAATATTGAATAATTTAGTCTGGATTATAAACAGAGTTTTCTAACATTGTTTCCTGTTGCCATATAATCCCTGGATTAAATTCATGCATTAAAACTTTAAGGTCTTCTGTAAGGGCTCTGAGACCTTTACAGTTCCACTGAAGAATATTCTATAAAAATGCTAAGGTGGTAAAATGTGCTACTTCCCACTCCTTGGAGGGGAAGTACTGTTCTAGGGTTTTGTTTTCATTAGAAATTCTCCTTTATAAGAGATTGTTTTCTTAATCAAATTATTTCATCTGAATTGTGTTAGGGTATTTGGTTGATCTTCATATTTTTATTATGGAAAATTGATGTTCATAATTATTGTTTTTTCTGTAAACCACTAATCCTATTGTCTTAGAACAACAAGACTGATTGAACTCAGATGTTTTTGTTCTGAAACTACTTTTGGAACCACCTTTCTGTTCTAGAAATGATGGAAAAATGTCTTCCAAAAAAAACTGAACCCATTTGAAGTTTTTATTATAAAATTATCATTATTTGTAACTATTTCTTGTGCGTTTTTGGTAGTTAAAACAGATACGATTATTATTTTTGTTTGTGGCTGTGGCGATTGATGGCTCTGAACTTGTAATATCTAATTGGGGATTGTTCCTTTAGCTTATTTTGAGTTTGACCGATTTTCAGGGATTTTCCTGAATTATTGAGCCGATTTTGGCACCCTTATTTTTGTCATGCTGTGGATGTGGTGGAAGATAAATTTTCTGTGCTTTTGAGAATACAATTTTTGCTACTGGACAAAGCACTTCAATCCACTCGGCCAATATCGTCAAAAGTTTGGAGCAAAGGCATTAGCTATTTAACTTCCCGAGTAAATACCAGGTTTGTGATAACTTCCATCGAGAATATTTTGGGGCTGTCATTGTTGGAAGCATTCATAAGTTTTACCCAGAAGCAAACGAACCAAGGCAGCAACTTGTTTGCCCCCATTACATGCCCTTTGCAGAATGCTAATATGTTCATTATCTGCCGGAAGCCAGAGATTGTTGTTCAACATTGTGGCATCTACAAGCCACAAAGGCTACAAAGCGTGATAGACCACGAAGGAGGATGGACAAAATTTAATAATTTTAAATTTTACTATCTTTATAGTAATTAATGAAATGATCATTATTATTTATGTTTTTGCAAGGATTTGACCGTAACCATATTCAAAGCATTTAATGGAATTTAAATTTTTTTGCATTTATTTTTGTTTTCATCCTTCATGATGGTAACAATGATGGTCCTTGTATATAATTATATACATCCACATCTAAAAGGATATTTATATGCTGAGTTTTATTGACATTGTATTGTCAAGAAAAAGTAATAAATTTGTGCTTTAAAAACATTATTATTAAGTAACCTGCATTTTTTCTGATAAAAATTGTTTGGATCAACGACTTGAATATTTCAACTAATTTAAAGTTAAGCTAACGAACTGCTAAGTCTCATTTATTTTATTAGATAGATATATTTATTTATATTTTTCCAGATAAATCCAGACATCTTTAAATCTTTTTAATGGTTTTCTCCATTATCTCTGATAGCAACATTCTATTGCTCGAGAGGTCCTAATATGGGACTGACTTTGTTCTTCAGTGTAAACAAAGTTTTATCATACACTATACTCAAGTTTTTCATTTTTAACACTTTACGTGCTGAACTGGGAGAAAATTAAGAATGTATTATAAGTTACTCTGTTGTACATCACTAAATATATGCTAAAATTGGAATGCAGAAAATTTAAAACATAACCCTGATACGATCTTTTTCAGAACTAATTAAGATATTAAACTACTGTTTTTTATTTTGCAAAACTATTTTAAACTTCTGTAAACTGAATGGAATGTTAATTAGAACATATCAGGACCCTATTAAGAAAAATCCACTGAATATTTTTAACCCCTATTGTTAAGTGATGGTAATTTTCTATACTTATTGACCGTTATCCATTTCACTTGAGTTATGACAGCACTGAATACATACTGGTCCAGCTCTTTGGCTTGAATCCATAATTGTCATAATCCAGTCCACATCCATCAAAAAGTGCACACAGACACTGAAGTGCAGCAGAGCAGAATTTCTGTAAAAACTGGGCAGCTTCCTTTCCCATAATAACACACTATAGTAGCATATATATATATGTGCCAAGCATATACCATATAAATATTCATCCATATATATACTATATATATATACATATATCGTATATCAGTCAGGTATTCGCATATCTCCATATATGGCATATATATGACTCCCAACATCCACCCCATATATATATATAATATATATATATGGCCCAGGTATAAGCCAATCCGCCTGCTGGGATATACATATATATATATATATATGGGCTGTATATATATATATATATATATGCTTCCGATGGCTGATCCCCAGATATATATATATATATATATATATATATATATATAAATGCATATATATATACATATATATCTCGTATATATATATATATATATATATATATATATATATGTTCCAAAAACGATCCCTTCTCAATATATATATATATATATATATATATATATATATATATATATATATATATATATAAATGTATATATTAAACCAAATATATGTATATGATATATATATGGATATAGATATATATATATATAGATATATAGATATATATATATATATATATATATATATTTATATATATATAGTATATTCTTTATATTTATTATAGATATATATTTATATATGTATGTATATATATTATATATATATATTTATATCTTTTGTATGGGATTATATATCTGATATTTCTTCATAAATATTCTTCCTATTATTCTATTTTAAATTTATATATATTTTGTTATATAGATATATTGTATATATTTCTAATAATAATAATGTATATTCGTATAGATTCCTTCTAATATGTATATAGATTTATTATTTTACTGAATTTTCTATTCAAATTATCTAATATATATCCAATTTATATTTATATATTTATATAATTCTGTATATATTTATAGACCACCATGGACTTTGTGTTTTATTGGAATATTTCAATATGTTTATTATTTAAATACTTTCCTTTTTAAATTTAAAAAAAAGTTATTAGTTTCATTAGAGTCTTTTAAATATTCAAATGGTGGGATATTCTTGTGTTTTCAGCCACACCTCCAATCTAGGCATAAATAACAGCAGAACATATTTGACTTATTTTGTTATAATGCGTAATATTAATAATTTATAAATGGTCAACTGCCCAATAACCTATCTCAAGTGCTTGAATCTGGATAGTTTGCATTATCAATGATTGAAATATAATTTTTACTTTTTAGATTTCTTAAATGATTTCATTATCATTCGTAATATAAATTACATTATTAACATATAAAATTTCTAGTCTACAAAAATACGAAAAGAAACGAGAAGGAAAGAACATTTAAAGAAACTCATTAAAATCAGCCAATGACGTTCTTTGTTACAACAGAATTTTCTAAGTTTGACAAAATCATTTTTTTATTGGGTTGAACCATAAAACATAATTATTGTTTTTATTCAGGATTCTAATACTCAATATCTTCTTCTTCAGTGTAGTCTAAGCATCTTGTATCGAAATACTTTGTTGGCAACTGTACATATACAGCAGTACCAAAATTTCCTTCTTCTTCCCTAGATGAAGATGCCAAGGTATATTTACCTATTGTTGATACTGTTTTGTTGACATGTTGTAAACATAATATCACAGGTTCGTATTCTTTTAGTAATCGTTGTATTTCTCCTAGGTGTAATCTGGTCTGCAGACCATTTACGTTCCATTGTATAATATAGCTATTGAAAATATTTGATTATAGCAGTCGAGTTTAACTTTCTTTTTTTTTTTTGTATTATCAATTTGGAATTTTTCTAATAATTTACTCACGACATTCATTTGTTTTTCTTTGTATCATATACTAAGTGCCCAACGCACATGCAACCTTTTTCATGGGTACTCAAATCTGTGGCTGCTTTTTTTTCTACATTTCATAAAGTTTCTTATAATGTTTGTTAAACCATCTTTTGTTATGTTATTGTTATTGTTGCACAATGCAATGAAACAATCATTACATCCACAAGAGTTGTCATAAACATTTCTTTCTTTATTTGTTCTTGCTATACCAATTATTGGTGATGGAGTAATCTCTTCTCCTTTGACATATTCATTGTTGTCTAGGGTACGGATATCTGTATCCATTGGTTTTACTATTATTTTAGGAGATAATGGTATACTCTTAACTTGTTTTTGTTCTTTCCTTATATCTTTTGTCTTTGACTTGACCGATGTTTCTCTAACAGTTGTTGGTTTCTTTGTTTTGGGTGGTTTCTTTCCAATGGTCTTTTCTTATCTTTAATTTCCAGTCTTATCAGGATTCTCCTTTGTTACTTCCATAGTAGCATCTTCCTGTGTTCCTATTTGCATTAATATTTCAAATGAATTGGATAAAATATTACCCATCCCATTTGTACCTGTTTCTTTAATCTTTACCGTTTTAGTTTTTATTTCTAAAGCATTAATTTCTTCTTGAGATTTACTTTTCTGTGCTCCATTATTTCTGTTTGTATGCATTTTTGTTTCATTATTGGTTCTTGTTACTGAAGAATATGTACGTTTCTTAGACGGACCCTGAATTCCTCTTACTTTCAATTCTAATTTAGCTTCTTTTACAGACATTCCAGTTCTTTCTTGCAATATTTTCAACTCTGTATTGTTTATATGGTACATACATTCTTTGGATCTTGCATGATGGTTTTGCCCAGTTTATGCATTTTGGTTCGCTGCACTTCCATTGTGTGGCATGTTCTTCAGACCCACAATATGCGCACACAGTGTCATTTCGACAATGTTTTTTTGCGAGTCTATATTTACTGCAATTCTGACATTGTAGGGACTTTGGGATGTATGGTCTTACTTCTCTGGTTTGGCCTAAAATTTCCATTTTCTGAGGCAGGTCTTGACCCTTAAATTTTATTTTTGAGATTTTTAAGATTTGTTTATTCATCTGTTTACTTGGCAGATCATATAGTTTGCAATCCTGTACTTTAGGGCATCTCTTTTTAAGTGAGCCTAATAGTATTTTCTTTTCAACTGGCTCGTTACTATTCTCAGGAAGTACAATTGTACCCTGAATTCTGTTCATAGTATCATGTTTTTTTTTTTTTTTATACTTATGTTATCTATATTTTTTAATGTTAAATAATTTTCAGACTGACTTTTTGTTGTGGCCTCTATAAACCAAGTCTTTTCTTTTATTTGTCTAAACGACATTTCAGTCGTAGAGTGTCTCCAACATGAGTGCTAATATTTTCTGGTCAGTTTCTAAGGTTAGAAACCTTGACCAACTGCACTCCCAAAGAGGGAGTCAAAGTGAGTCGAGGTTGGGTCAAGACGGTATTTACTTTTTATTGGTTTCCTCTGTACTGGAGCATATGGTTCCAGTGTTATCACATTCTGATTTTGTTTTGACTTTTCTAAAGAAGGATTGTCAGATGAGGTTCCAGCGGTCGTCAACTGTGCCGATTCGCTACCATCAAAGGGTCCAGGGGTACTCATATCCTTATACTGACTTGTCATAAAGATTGAAGGGAAAAAAAATAATAGACCTGAAAACCTTAAAAAGATATCATCAGCCTTTCATGGAGTTTATTCTTCCACTAATGGCACAAGTGAGAACTGACTCCCAAATGTCCGCCCCCTACAGGGGGGATGGCACAACATGATTAGAGTGGCCCAAGTGTAAGCAAAACCTGCTTGCTAGGACTGAGAGTATTACAAGAATACAATCATCCCCACCCTAATCATGTTTTGGGCAAACTGGATAGAATGCAGAGAGTCCTATCCCTAGAACCAGAACCCCCTGAAATCCGTGGTCCAGCCCTAAAGAATAGTTTCACCTGATATCTCTTAGGTCCGAACATTATCGGGCAGTTGATGGTCCTACCACAGTTCCCACTATTTAGCTTCGGATATAAATCCATTTCCCAGCTATGATATCTTTTCCTATTTATCAGGTCCAATAAATTTTAGTAACAGTGTAAAATTCCACAGAATTTAATCCAAACCAATATATAATGGTATGTGGAACTCTTGGACTTAAACCTGGGAGCAGATTCCTGGGGTTCAAGAGCCCCCTCACCACGTCAAGGTGGTCCCAAAACGAGGGGGACCCTGAGCAGAAATATGTTTGCATAAGTGGGTCAGTCTCAGGAAAATTCCCACACTGGTCATTGCCCTTTGTGGCCACGTGTGTCCCGGACAACCTTAAGTTGTCAGTTACTGCACAAACCCAAGTGGTTACTACTTCCAGGGCACATGTGGGGAAGGGTAAAAATAGGGAAAGGCAAATTCATACACACGTGACATAGGCAAACAGCACCCATGCATAATAGAATTAAGTTTTGTGCTTATATTAGGATTGGAGGCAAAGGCTCTTACTAGAGTTGGCAAAATATGCACATTTACCAGTGTAACTTGCAAATAATATAATTTTAACTTTATCCGTCTTTTGCTGATGAACTTACCACCACTATAAAAATCAATAGAAGTGTACTTCTAAAAATGGCTGGTTTCTAAACCACCAACTTGCATCAGTACGCAAACCTTACCACTGCCCTGTGCCAGCACCCCGGTGTCTCTTCCAAGCATTACTTTTTTTTAAGGTTTATGCTAAGTCCTTTCTTTTTTTCTATTTTCTGTTTTGTTGGGGTTATTATTCTAAGAGTGTCACGATGCTCGCGAAGTTCCCGAACCTAACCCATATCAGGACTCCCCTAAAAAAAAAAAACAAAATTTTCTTCTTATCACAAGAAACACAAAATTCCTGGGAATGGGCAAACGCTCCCCGAACCAGACCCAAATTCGTGCCCTAGCTGGCCTTGTCCGTGCATGGAATAAAACCAAACTGCCTACATCCTCCGGGACAAAACCAAACCAGTTCACTGTGAACAAATCCACGCCCTACAAGGCAAAACCAATATAAGTACATTCTCGGGAACAGGCAAACGCTCCCCAAACCAGGCCTTAAGATTCACGCAATAGCCAGCCAAGTCTGTGCGTAAATCCGAAACCATGTCCTACGAGACCAAATTAAAAAATCAGTTCCATGCGAAACCATCACGTCCTACAAGGCGAACCAAACACCCCAACATTCACGCAATAGCCGGCAGTCTGTGCGTGAAATAGAATACAATTTACGTCTTTCAAGACATAGACATCAAAATTCATTTCGTCAAGAACAAACTAAGTCTTATTCAGACATATTAAAATTTGTTCGTCAAGAACAAACTAAGTCTTATTCTGACATATTAAAATTCATTCATCAAGAACAAACTAAGTCTTGTTCGGACATTAAAATTCCTTCATCAAGAACTAAGTCTTATTCAGACACATGGAAAACCAATTCATCATGAACAAACTTGGGTCTCTTCAGACACCCTGAAATTTGAGTCTTTTCAGACATTTTGATTTTCTAAAGGGTCACACCCATATAAGCATTATCTCAAGATGCCTATGACATCCAGAACCCAACAAAATTAAAACTTCAAGTTCTATATGTCCGCTGGAAACGACATGGGACTGTCAGGACAAGCCCTGAGGGAGTGGGTCCAAGAGAGAATACACAATGTCAAGGCAGAGAGAGAGGCCAAAAGAAAGGAGAAGGAAGAACAAGAAAGAAGGGGGAAGACCAAATTAAAGGAGAAGGAAGAACAAGAAAGAAGGGAGAAGAGGGAAAAACAAGAAAGAAAGGATACGAAGGAAGAACAAGAGAGAAAGGAGAAGGAAGAGCAAGAAAGAAAGGAGAAGGAGGAAGAGCAAGATAGGCTACATAGACTTGCAAGGGAAGAACAAGAATGAAAGGATAGGCTCGAAAGGGAGGAAAAGCAGCAGGCCCATGAGCTACAGATGGCCCAAATTGGCACTGCCAGCTCCTCTCCAGCCCCTGGCACATCCGCCCTCACTCAGACTCATACTTTTCTGCCCAAGTGGACCAAGGCCAAGCACAAGGCAGAAAGGGTCCTTAGTGCCTATCCACTTGCTCCCGCTGAAGTTTCCCTACACTTGGGAAAACTCCTCGGAGGAAAGGGTCTAATTGCTTTCAATGCCCTCCCTGAGGTGGATAAAGGGATATGGGTGGAAGTGTGCCTCGCGATCATAAAGGCGTACGAGATCACCCCCAAACGCTCAAGAGGCCAGATAAAAGAAGCAGGACAGACATGGTCCGACTGGGAGTTTCAATCACATAGGACCCTGTCTAAACGGCTGGAGTCCCTGGGAGTCTCCACCGCCGAGGACATCCTTGAGTGGTTCAAGACTGAAAACTTTTTATATTACAACCCTTCTGCCCTAGCCACCCATGTATGCCAAAAGGTGCCCACGACTCTAGCAGAGTGCTGTTGCCTCACTCAAAAGTGGGACACCCATCACGCCCATGCAAGCTCATTGGGACGTAAAATATGCCCTCCCCCTTTCACCTCTGGCACCCCTCCACCCAAGAATAGGCACTCACAGAAACCCGTTGTATGTAGGTTCTGCAAGAACGCCAGGCATTCCACCAAACAGTGCCGAAAACAAGCCCCAGGTGCAGCCCACAGCACCTTTCAAACCCTCTTTCGGGAATCTACCAACGAACAACAAGCCTGCATCCTCCTCAGGGGCAGTGCCACTAATAGATTACAACCAGAGGTACTGCACAGTTTGGAAAGTTTATGACCACTCTCCCATACGGGCAAAATGCCCTAATAATAATACAAATACGCCCACCATTGCCTTGACAGTTACAAATCCAAAGTCCTCAGGCCGTCCAGCCGAGGGTCCCATATGTGTAGCACCTCCTTGAGGTAGCTGCTCCGCATGCCAGGTCAAGGCATTTGATGACTCTGGTGCTCAGATTTCCCTAATAAGGAAAGACAAGTTCACTATGGAGCTATCATTAACAGATGTAAACTTGTCGCAATTGAGGGTATCAATCAATTTAAAATGATACTCCCTACTGTTCAACTGCGAGTTACATGACCTCATAGATCTAAAATCTGCACCCTTGCAGTAGCAAGCTATATTCCTGGAGGTTATGGCATCCTTCTGGGACAAGACTTCCAGTCCCCATCTAAGTTACAGAAATCCAGGGGTCCAAATCCCCCAAATCATTCGTTAGGCACGAGTAAGCCTCAAATGCCTGCACTCATTACACTGCCAGTGCCACCTGAGTACGATGTGCAGTGGCCCCCTCCATCACAATCGATCCAAGATCCCATTCAGGTGCCCAGCCCTGCCACAGTGCCAGTGCCAGGGCCCCAAATAGATCTCCCTTCAGGGGATTACAAACTTGATTCACAATTTCTGCCAGTGCCAGGCTCTGTCCATCCCGAACGACGAGCAAATTCCAAATCAAATACTAGTGCCTGACCCTGCCTTAGTTCCAGCACCAGAGCACGACCCTGATCTCCATTCAAGAGATCCCAATCAGGATCCCATCTCTTCTACCGTCCTGGCTCCACTACCAGCGTCGGTGAGAGACGGATCCTTCTGACCACAGCGGAAGCTCAACCAAAGGTGCAGCCTCGCAACCCGTGCCTCAACCAAAGGTGCAGCCTCGCAACCCGTGCCTGAGCTGGTCAGGGTAACCTGTGAGCCTATCATGCCCACCACGACTTCTTCCTCTCTTTCCCAGTCCCCCACGGACACGACCATGACTAAGGATTCTGCCGTGTCTCAAATGGCCGCTGAACTCACAGAACTACGGCGACTCTGGGTAGAGCCTACATTGAAGGCCCCTGCTTCAGCTGCCAAAGAAGCTGACACAGATGGCACTCCAATATCCTCCTCAGGCTCGCTTTGACCAATTCCCCTACCAAGGAGAACCATCAACCTAAAGATATTTGCAGCAGATATCATGGGCGTAGGTAACGTCAGGTAGCTTGAAGAGAGCTGCTGGGCTCTCCTTACACCAGTGCAAATTTGGCGCAGAGCCATCCTTTTATCCTACGAAGTTCCTTGGCACCTCTATCCACAGGAGGGTGTCAGGTTTCCTCACCCATTTATTTTTCTTATAACTCTGCAATTCTTTTCCTTTAACATTATCCTTTCATTATTTTGTTCCAATAATCATATTATTTTACGCCTCACAAAGGCTTATAGTTTACCTTGTTCCCACCCTGCCAATGCAGAGTGCAATTGACAGACATCCCAACTTTGTAGTAGTAGTATTAAAGTACTTTACCCAGACCACTGAGCTGACTTTCAGCTCTTATAGGGCTGGCCCAAAGGATTAGGATAAAATACCACATAGGCTCACGTTCTCATACTGTAACACATTCACACAAATACATTTACTCATGCTTCCACACTAAAAAGATATATTAAAATTCATAACTAGTTAAGTAAAATTTAAAAAAAATTTAATTTAAATTCGACAAATGCTATGTTTTCGTGCTTTTATCATTTACTTATTTTTATATTTTATCTATCAAACCAGTTCCTCATGAATTACAAAATCGGAACGACTGACAAAATTTCATTTATTGATTTATTCCCAAAAGTTGACAGTCGCTGTTGGTCATACTTTGGACACTCACATAACACATCTGTTATTATCACCCTGCACTCTGAGCACTCGGGAGCAGGGCCACGTTGGTTGCTCATTAAGTGCCAATGTGTCAGATGAGTGTGGCGTATTCTGAGACGTTAGAATTACTCTCTCACTCTGATAGGTTAACTCCATTTTTCAACATTAGGTTTTATTTGTTTCAATTTACTACTTTCAGGTTCTTCATTCCATATATATTGCCTTTTATTTATGATACCCATTTTTGGCCAACTGGTATACTACTGTTTCTGATTTTTACATCTATTTCTTCACCTTTTTTCCACTTTTTATTTCTTATAAAACATGATTGAATTTTATCTATGGAAATTTTAAAGCCTACAAATGAGGCCCATTCACCTATTTTTACTATGCTTTTATTAATGATTCATTCTGCATGTTTTATTCGGGATGCTGAATAATATATGGCAAAATCATTCATAAACAGGTATCATTCCCCACCAATGGCCCGACACCTTGATGTGGTGGTGGGGCTTGTGTGTTGCAAAGATGAACTGGGCTATGGTAGTGGGGTAGTAACCTACCCTGGCAGGTCTAACTATGCTACATTGGTCAGTTCTGAGCATCCAGACTAAGCTCGGTCCACTTTCAAGCCTTCTCCATTTTCAATCCCTATCTTCTTCCCCTATCAAGAATGACCATTAGTTGATAACATTGGACCTAAATTGGATTACGGCTCTGACTGCTCCTGATTTGATGGAGGGTGAAGAGGACTGACATGCCTCTCCACTCAAGCCTTCTCCATTTTCAATCCCTATCTTCTTCCCCTATAGAATACATTAGTACCTGACATGCCCGATTTGATGGAGGGTGAGGGCCTCTCCACTCGTAGAAAGGGAAAGCCTTATCTCAAACATGGCTCCCAGAGCTGGGTCTGATCTCGAAGTTCTGGGAACCATGTGTATAACCAGGTTGTAGCCTCTAGGGGTGACCACTTACAGTCGCATAACACATTCCTACCTTGTTGGGCTCCGTCTTTATGGTGGGCGGAGGACTACCTGGCAGAAATAATATTGATACTCGTATCTATGGATTATACATTAACTCCTGTTGACGACCCTAGATCAGACTTGGAACTTGCTCAGGAAAGTGTAAATAAAGAAATTAATAATTCTAGACCCATACCCATATCTAACATGATGACTATGGAACCTTACTCAGTGCCACAAAAGGAAACTGTACCAGTAGCAAATGAAAAAACTGAAAATATTTACAAAATTCGAGAAAGACGACCTAAATATAGACCAGACCCTACATTGATACTCTTCGACTCATATTTGGATATGACAGTTGGCCAAGATACTTGGTTTTTTAAACAGAAACTGAAATGACCGCCGCTAAATTTGAAAATATTCTATTTAAACAGAAACCAAACTGACCGCCGCTAAATTTGAAAATATTCTATTAACTCAGTACCCGACCAAAGAAATGACATTTAGATCTATAACAAGAAAAGAATGGATAGTTGAAGCTACCACAAAAATTCAGTCAGAAACTTATCAAAAGCTTAATAATATGAATGGAATAAAAGTCATGGTCCAAAGACATGACAAGTTGAACAGTATTGAGGGAACAGTAATGTTACCACCCAATAATGATAGTGATGGCCTACCAGATGAGACATTACTACTGAACTCATTAAAAATTAGATATCCCAATATTGTAAACGTAAAAGTATATGAAATCCCAAATAAAAGGCATCATGGTAAAAAATTGAGAATAGCTAAAATTAAATTTGAAGGCCAGACTCTTCCACCTAATATTAAAATAGAAGGCCAGAGAAGAGAGGTATTACCCCATATACCAAAGCCTCTTCAATGTAAAAACTGCTCTAAATATGGTCACACTAAAAGCAAATGTAGAAACGATCCAGTTTGTGCATTCTGCGGTTCAGAAGATCACGAAACTACTTGAAGCTGTGGAGCATCAAAATGCTGTAATTGTGGGCAAGACCACCATGCCAGATCAAAGAAATGCCCATTCTACATATAAAACACTGAACTAAAATTATTAATAAGCAGGTCTGGCATGTCAATTCCAGAAGGAAAACAAGAATTGAAATCAAGAGGTTTAATGGACCCTACTACAAATAAATCATATAGAGATGCCGTAGAAAAAGTATTACCCAAGAAAAATGTTAAAATACCTGAAAAAGCAAATGATAAAGAAACGACAAGGTCAACAAACATAAATTAACGTAAAGTCTCTTGGAGAATCTTGTAACACAGTACTAATAAACAACCCTTATGAAATACTAATGAAAGATGAAGAATTGCAATCAATAGACTCTGAAGAAGAAAAAAACCATGCTGACGAAACAAGAAGAAAACGAGGTAGAGAAATAATTTCTCCCCAAAAAACTCAGGTTAACACTAATGACACCAAGAAGAAGAAAATGCCCAAACTCAACAGGAAAACATCCGCTAATTTAGATAACATTGATGAAATAAGTCGTTCACCAGTGTTTCCAGATAACATTGATGAAATAAGTCCTTCACCAGTGTTTCCAAGTAAATTTCAAGACAAAATTCAATCAATCCAAGGAAGGCAAAATGATAATTGTGAATGTCAACAGTGTAGCCAAGAAGGTATAACACCACAAACTGAACCTCATCATGAACGGTGTGGATGCCATAAGTGCTTTTTGCAATATTGCAAAGAAACGAAACCCTTAAATAAGGAAAAATTGATAAACGCAATAAGGAATTTCTTAACTAGAAAAGATAATACCTCAACTCAGCTAGAATTACATACCAAAGACTGTATGTGTATTAGACACTTGCTATATTATCGTGAGAGTAAAATAGCAGTGTTAGACAATTTCTAAGCCAGACAAGAAGAAATTAAATTATCTATTGATTCAGAAGTTTACTCAGAAATGTCAAAAAAAAAAAAAGAAAATTAAATCTAATTAAGGGAATAATTACCCATTGTTTAAAAATTATTGAAAAAATTAATAATCAACTATACAAAATCATTTTACTTTCATCCCATTCAATTATACTATTATTCAATGGAACATAAACGGTTTGAAAACAAGATTGCACTTGGGTGAAATACAAAGACTCCTAAAACAACATGAACCAATGTGCATATGTTTACAACATGTTAATGATCCAGTTCCATCAATATGTAATTACTTTCTAGCCTCCTCCGTTTCAGGAGAAGGCAAGTTAGGAACAGCAATATATGTTCATAATCGTGTAACGTATGATAAAATTACAGTTAATAGTAATTCATTTCAAATTTCTTCAATTCGCCTGCATCTAACAAACAAATCTAGCTTTTTAGTCTGCAATCTTTATAATCAACCTAATGAAAATTATGATATGGCTGATTTATCAAACATTTTATCACAGTTCAATGAGCCTATTTTAGTTTTAGGTGATTTTAATGCTCACCACCCTTTATGGGATACCAGTATCATAGATGCAGATAGAGCAGGTAAAGACATAGAAAATCTAATACTTAATTACAACTATTGTTGTTCAAATGAAAATGAAACCCCAACATACTTTTCAAAAACTCACGGGACCCTATCATCTGTAGACCTGTCTATTTGTTCCACTTCATTAGCAGTCAGATTGGAGTGGAATACTCTAGATGATCTTTATACCAGTGATCACTACCCAATTGTAATCACATGTCTTGAAGATAATCATCAACAATTTATACCAAAATTTAATTTTAAAAAAGCTGATTGGGAAAAGTATAATTTAGTTACCAAAATTGTTTCCCCCTTCCAAATTAACAATGATCAAAATGAAATTAATTCATATTTTACAGATTCTGTAATTAGTTCTGGACACAAATCAATACCAATGACTACTTATAAACCAAAAATAAATCCTGTTCCATGGTGGTCTACAGAACTTTCAGAAATTATCAAACTGAAGCACAAGATAAGTAGACGATTAGACAGAATAAACCAAAGATATAACAAATTATATAAAAGTAACAGATATACATTGGAAGTCTTAGTATTAATAGCATTGGAAATTGATTATATCAAACCTTTATTGAATGAAGTATCTGCCCAATTCAGGAAAAAAGTTATTAGTAATAGGAAGTCATCTTGGGATAATTACATTTCCAATTTCTCAAAAGACACTGTTAAACAAATGTGGGATAGATTTCGAAAAATTAATGGCAAATATAGCCGACCACCTAGATCCCCAATATTACATAATGGAGAAAGAGTTCATGATTTAAAAGAAATATCAAATATAATAGGTCGCCACCTAGAATCAATAAGTAATGGCTTGAATTTAGACGAATTTTCGAAATAGAAAAAGGAACGAAGAAAAAATTAGAATTAATTTTGAAACAAGTCAACAACTATACTACAATGTCCCATTTACATTTGCAGAATTTGATGCTGCATTAAAATCTTGTAGTAACTCTGCCCCAGGGAAAGATATCTCTTTTGAACTTCTTATACATATTAACATTAAAGCCAAAGAATACTTATTGAAATTTTACAACCACCTGTGGAAAAAGAAACTACTTCCCAAAGCATGGAAACATGCTTTAGTAATTCCTATACCCAAACCTGGCAAAGATCCAACATCAGTAAATAATTACAGACCTATATCACTAACTAGTTGTCTTTGTAAACTCATGGAAAAAATGGTAACTAATACTCATCTAATATTTAGAGAAAAATAAAGTTCTAGCAGCCACTCAGTCTGGAAGTAGGAAAAATCATCCAACTTTAAACTCACTAACATCACTAGAAGATCAAATCAAAAGAGGATTTGCACAAAAGAAAATCATTGTTGCAGTCTTATTTGACATTCAAAAAGCTTATGATACAACATGGAGAGATTTAATTATAAAAACTCTATATGACATAAATCTAAGGGGTGAACTCCAATTTTCATACGAAATTTCCTAACAAAAAGAACATTTCAGACTAGAATTGAAACAGTACGAGTATTATCGGAAACATTTGAAATAAACGAAGGTATCCCTCAAGGAAGCGTATAAGCAGCACATTATTTGCACTAGCTATCAATAATATAGTTAAAACACTTCTAAAAGATGTAAACAACAGCTTATATGTTGATGATTTTGCCATTTTTTACACTTCAAGCAACTTAATAATCACATCCAAAGAATCTTAAATATCTCCATAAATAAAATTGAACAATGGGCATTATCTGTTGGATTTAAATTTTCTGATGAAAAAACGCAAGCAATAGCATTTTACACGGATAAACGTTGGCTCAGAAACGAAGATATACAGTAGTTCTTACCATAAAACACTCCCATCCAATTTTATCTAGTAATCAAACTCTTAGGCCTGTATTTTGACAATCATTTGAACTGGAAGGCCCATGTAAAACATACCAAAGCAAGGGCCTTAAAATCTTTAAATATTAAAAAAATTGGCTCACTCTTCATGGGGTGCTGACAGAGATATTTTATTGAAACTTTATAAGGCTACAGTTCTACCAATATTAGAATATGGCAGTCCGATTTATAGTTCTGCTAATGAGACTATTCTCAAAATGCTAGATACAGTACATCATCTTGGGATTCGGTTAGCCACCAGAGCATTCAAACCACCACCAGTCCAATACTTGATTGTAGAAAGTGGAGAAATGTTACTATCTTATAAATTCAAAATAACAACGATGTGCAGAGGTTTAAAAATTATAAATAGTCCAGCAAAAACCAAAGATATATTTAAAAAACCATATTGTTTTTGGAATACAAAAATTACCCCATCCTTCCCTATTAGAGCTAATAGATTATTTATTAACAATGATCTTTATAATATTAAATTTTACAATTTTAAAAAAATAATGCCACCATGGATGATCAGTGCTCCCCAAATATGTAACAAACTATGTACAATACCAGTTAATAAATTGAATAATCCACTTGCTATGAAACTATAAGCTCTGGAACATATCAAGGTACACAGTAATAATCATTTATATACTGATAGTTCCAAAGATGATATGGGAGTTGGACTCGCTGTTTACGGAAACAATATAAAGAGCCAAGCCTGTTTACATAGCAAAGCATCAGTGTTCACTGCTGAATTACTAGCAATAAAAACAGCATTAACAACTACATATGAAAACCAGTTTAATGAAGTAACCATCTTTAGCGATTCACTAAGTTCAATAAATGCATTAAACTCTTATACTCCAAAAAAAAAAAAAAATTGTAAATGAAATTAGACACACATTACATGAAATGAAAATGCAAAAGATATGTTACTCTATGCTGGATACCATCTCAAATAGGATTAGAAGGCAATGAAAAAGCAGACACCTATGCAAAAGAGGCTAGAACACTCCCAATATTAGCAGAATTATTACCATTAGAAGATTATGCTAGATACAGTAAAGCAGTGATTAAGAAGAAATGGCAAAATAACTGGAGGGAGAGCAATCTTAACAATAAATTAAGAGAAATAAAAGAAACTGTAGACCCGGTGGCCATCATCCTATCAGAAGTGCCGCAAGTTTTCAGTAATGTTGACATGGCAAAGAATTGGTCACACTAAACTGACACATGGTTACCTAATGAATAACCCCCATGCCCCTATACCTATGTGCGAAATATGTAATGTACAAATAACAGTAAAGCATATTTTAAAGGTATGTCCAAAATATAGAATCTAAAGACATTTTATTTAGATGATGTTCCTTTAAAGATATACTGTCAGAAAATGACAAATTTTCACTTTTTAATATTTTAAAATTCCTTAAATTTAGTCATTTATACGATAAAATATAAGATTCATAAAATAATTTATAATATATTCCTAATTAACTTCATTCATTCTTAGATTAACATATGTTGCTAGTTTTAATTAAATTCTTAGAGAATTTAAATAGTTTGTCTAATCCTTCGGGCCAGCCCTAGGAGAGTTAATATTAACTCAGTGGTCTGGTTAAACCAACGTAAAAAAAAAAAAAAAAAAAAAAACTTGTATCATTAATTGCTGAAGGTAAACAGTGAGCCACTAAGGACGCTTCCCTTTGGAACACCATTTTCAAGTGGAAATGTTCTAGACAGATCATCATCAATTCTAGACTGAAAACTGCGTTTGTCAAAAAGTTCTGTATAAACCTAGGTAAATGTCCACGGATGTTGTTGTTTTGTAAAGTTTTTAATATAGCATACCTACATGTAGTGTCTTATGCTTTTTCAATGTCAAACAAGACAGCTATAGTAATTTGTTTTCATTCAAAACCTCTACGTATATGGTCTTCTAAGTCAGAGAGAGAATCTATGTAGATCTGTTACACTGTGACCCAAACTGAGTGGGAGTCAAAATTTTATTTTCTCGAATATGCCATGTTAGTCAAGCATTTAACATTTTCTCTAACAATCTGCATATGCAGCTTGTTAAAGAAATTGGTCTGTAATTATTTACATTGTTGGGATCCTTTCCAGGTTTGGGGATAGGAATTTCTATTGCTTTACACCATTCATCTGGAATAAATTTCAAAGCCATAAATGATTATAAAACTCTATGTATAACTTTGCCAAAGGTGCTAAGTGGCAGATCATCTCAAAACAAATATTGTCACCTCCAATAACAGATTTATTGCTGTTCGAGAGAGCATACTCCAACTCTGACATTAAATTTTCTATTATATCTTCTATGGTTTCAAAATTTATTTGCTAAATTTTCTCCCATTATATTACTTATTTCTTTTGGATCAAGTGTTATTTTCCCATCTTTTAATATGGCATGTCTAGGTGGTTTAAGAAGGGTACGATTTACTTTCCCGAATTTTTCCCATATTTTTTATATGGGAGTATTATTAGAAAGATCAGATACATATTTCCTCCATGAAATGATTCTTCCTTGAATTACTTCTTTTTTAAATTTTGCAGATATTTTGTTGTATACAGGTTTTAATGAATCAATTTCTAGTAATAATATAGTCTTTTGTAAATTTCCTTCTAATATTGGTAAAATTTTATTTTTTTTTACTGAACTTTCCATTCAAATTATCTAATCGTCTCCCTATTGAGTGTTTTATATTTATTCTGTTAAATTATTGGACCACCCATGGAACTTTGTGTTTTGTTGGATGGGGTTTTGACTTTTGTACTGCTTTATCAGCAGTATTTGCAATGAAATCAACAAAAAATTTATTAGTTTCATTATGGTCTTTTAAATATTCAAATTGTGGGATATTTCTAGTGTGCATTTCATATTGCTCCCAATCTGCTTATGTTATAGTGAGGGGCATGTTTTGCAGGATTATTTTGTAATAAGGAAATTAATATTGGCAGGCAAATGATCACTGGTGTGCAAGTCATCAACAGTATTCCAATCTAATCTGTCAACTATACTTGTTGTACATAGAGGTAAGTCTACTGAGGAAAATGTTCATGTGCTTTGAAAAATGTGCTAATTTTGTCATCATTTATAGAGCAAATGTTGTTTGAATCCATGAACTCTTCCATTTTACAACCTGTTCTATTTGAGTTTGTACAATTACAGTCCCATATTGGGCTGTGAGCATTAAAATCACCCACTATTAATGTAGATTCCTTCACATTGTTAAATAAATCTTTAAGTTTATCAATGTCGTAATTTTTATTTGGTCGGTTGTATAAATTATAAATTATGTAATTATCGTTTTTTATTCGTTTTTTCATGCTTGATAGTTGCAAGTCAGTAAAATTTACAGGCACTCTGTCATAACATACTTTGTTATGTACATATACAGCAGTACCTAAATTTTCTTCTTCTTCTTCTCTAGATATAGATACTAAGGTATATTTACCTATTGTTAATATTGTTTTGTTGACATGTTGTAAACATAATATCATTGGCTCATATTCCCTTAGTAATCGTTGTATTTCTCCCAAATGTGATCTGGTCTTTAGATTATGTTCCATTGTATAATATAATTAATGAAAAGTATTGTTAGTGTGTTGAAGTGTTATTTTTTTTGTGGATCATCAATCTACATTTTTTCTAAAATCCTATTTACAATATTTATTTGTTTTCCTTTATAAGACATTATGTGTCTAATGCACATACAGCCCTTTTCGTGAGTGTCTAAACTAGTAGTTCCTTTATTTCTGTATCTTATAACATTTCGTATAGTGTTTGATAAACTGTCCTTTGTTATGCTTTTGTTTTTGTTGCACATTCCAATGAAGCATTCATTACATCCACGTGTTTTCATATGTTGTTTCCTTGTTTACTCTTGCTGCACCTATTATTTTTCTCTGATCTATTGGGGTTTCTATTTCCATTTCTTTTTTTCATTGTTTGATATAATAACAGTAGAAAACATTCGTCTCCTAGCGGGATCATGCATTCCTCTAACTTTCAATTCTAATTTGGCCTCATTTATAGGCATTCCTGTCCTTTCCTGAAGTCATTTTAATTCTGTATTGTATATATAATACATACACTCCTTAGATCTTGCATGGTGATTTTGTCCACAGTTAACGCATTTCGGTTCACCACATCTCCACGTGTGGTATGTTTGTCAGATCCACAATATGCACATATAAATTTACTACAGCAATTTTTCTTTGTATGTCCATACACATGCTACAGTTTTGGCACTGTAGTGGTTTTGGAACATACGGCCTTAGTTCTCTGCTTTGGCCTATGATTTTAATTTTCATGGGTAATTCGAATTTTATCTTTGCTATTTTCAGTGTTTTTCCATTACATTGTTTACTGGCTATGTTATATATTTCACAATCTTGTGCATTATTGTACCTTTTTTTAAGGGAATCCAGCAATATATTCTTTTCTACTGGTACTTCATTATTATCAGGGTGTACTATGGTACCCTGTACACTATTCATATCGTCATGGATGGATGTATGATATTTAGGGCAAAAGCCCAGGCACTGGGGCCAACAAGGCCATTCAGCGCTGTAATGGAGAGAAAATAAATTATGTTAAAGTTATGAATTCATGAAGGAAATGATTAATAAATAAAATGAAGTGATGTGACCAATAAATAAGGGTATGAAGTTTAATGAATGATGTGATATATACATAAAAAATTTAATGTAATTAAAATTCTACGTGATGTAATAAATTATTAAATTAAATATCGTTAAAAATTTTAATACACTTTAAAAAAGAGATGATAGCAGAAATACGTGGCCGGACATTTGGCCTACGGACATCTGGCCGACAGACCTTTGGCCGACGGACCTTTGGCCGACGGATATTTGGCTGAATGGACATTTGGCTGACCGAATGGACATTTGGCCGAATAGATATTTGACCGAAGGACATTTGGCCGAAAATGTAGTAAACGTATCTACTGTTTGTCACATTATTATTATGTGTTCGAAAATGTCTATCGTAAAATAGTTCACTATTTCGTTGTTAAATTGTTCACTCAGTTCACAATTGTTGAACTGGGTAACTGCCATTTCCAGCTCAAACAGTCTAAGCGTCCAACGAAACCAACAACGTTCCAACAGAAAAACCAACGCTATTAGTTCACTATTTCAGTTGGAAACCAGACAGTGTTTGTTAACTTGTTTTCATCAAAGATACATTATGGTTGGTTATATATATTATATATATATATATATATAATATATATATATTAACGTTTTTTCCAGTGTATATATATATATACACACACATATACATAATTATATATATATATATATATATATATATATATATATATTATATATATATATATATATATATATATATATATATATATATATATATATATATATATATATATATATATATATATATATATATATAATATATATATTACTACTTATATATATATACACATATATATATTAAATGCTTACTATTTAGACCATGGAAATCATACCAACGATATGAGGAAGAAAATTATTACTTGATGGTTATGCCTACATTGTTGATAAAAGAAAAGACAGTGCAACATACTGACTGGCGATGTGAACGTAAAGGAAGATGTGATGGGCGATTAAAGACACAAGGCGACATTATTCAAGAAGCTAGTGATCACTCACATCCGCCTGATCCCGCACGCAACCTGTCATTGAAAACTGTGAATAAAATTAAAGAAAAAGCCAAAGATTCGGAGGAAGCAACGTCGACGATAATACATAACTGTACTAGTGATTTCCCACTTAATGCTGCAGGTGCTCTTCCTAAAAAGGAAACTTTATCAAAAATGGTGCGCAGACAACGCACGGTACCAGACAGAGACATTTTAACTGATGACCTACGTAAAACAATTAGAGGGGAAGACTTCGTCATTCATGATAGTGACAATCTGCTAATTCTCTCAACGCCCCGAAATTTAGAACTTTTAGCTCTGAAAGAACACTGGTTGTGTGATGGAACTTTCGATTCTGCCCATTAGGCTGTCAATTATATACTGTGCATGTTTTACTGGATGAGTGCCATACAGTTCCTGTAGTATACTGTGTCACAAGGAACAAAAACCAAGATGCTTATGATATAATTTTTAGAACCCTCAAACAGGTAAGGCCAGATCTTAATAGGGTTTCAATCACTATTGATTATGAAAGGGCAGCTCTTAATAGCGCCACAGCATTTTTTCCAAACACAAACATTTATGGGTGTTTTTTCCATTTCGGACAGTGCTTGTGGAGAGAAATACAGCGCTCAGGACTACAGACTTGGTATAATGATCCGAAAAATGCAATCATCGTGAAGTCTTTTCAGGCTTTGGCATTTGTGCCAGTTAGCGATGTTGCTGACACCTTCACTGAATTAGTCTCATCGTTGGATGATGAAACTGATGAAATTCTATCAGGGTTTCTTGGCTACTTTGAGGCGACATGGGTTGGTGTTGTTCAACGTGGAAGAAGACGGAAGCCATTATTTGAAATAACAATGTGGAATACTTTCGAGAGAACCGCACATGGCCTTCCACGGACTACAAACTCTTTAGAGGGATGGCACAGAGCTTTTGAACATAGAATGGCAGTCACCCACCCATCTATTTGCCGTTTAGTGACGAAGATAAGGAAAGAACAAGCAAACTGGGAGCTAACAATCGAGAAGGTCAATTCCGGAGTTGCACTGAGATCTTCAGAGAAGAAGTACCAGATCTTGAATACAAGGCTCATGTCTCTTATTGCGAAACATGAGGAATATGAAAAAATAGATTTTTTGAGAGCTATTGCGCACAATCTTTAAAGAAATAATCTTACTGTTTTTTTATGATTTTTCTGCAATAAACATAACATCTTTTTAATCAAATGAATTTTACTACAATAAACTACTTAATCTTACTGTTTATTATTATTATTATTATTATTATTATTATTATTATTATTATTATTATTTTGCAATAAATATCTTTTTAATCAAATTGATTTTACTACAATAAACTTAAAGTACTTATTCTTACTGTTTTTTTATTAGTTTTTCCTGCAATAATCATCTTTTAAATCAAATGAGTTTATTACATTTTCGGCCAAATGTCCTTCGGTCAAATATCTATTCGGCCAAATGTCCATTCACCCAAATGTCCTTTCGGCCAAATATCCGTCGGCCAGATGTCCGATGGCCAAATGTCCGGGTACCCAGAAATATCTGCTTCATCTCCCAAAATATCAGACAGGGATTTACCCTGAAAATATCTCTCTCTTTGGTTAAAATATCTGGGGCAGACCACCAGAATGTGCTCCACTGTTAGTGTCTCGTCACAGTAAGCACACTCTGGAGGGCTGCTTCCTTCTACAATAAACTGATGGGTTAGACGAGTGTGCCTAATCCTTAATCTCGTTAAAATAACCTCTGTTCGTCTGTCAAGCTGGGATGACGAAGACCACGGTAGTATATTATCCCTAATATTTCTATATTTCTTATTATTGGCAAGAAGAAGAGAAGTCCACCTTTCTTGCCATTTACTTAAAACATAAGAACTAATGGGACCTTTTAGATCTGTATGAGGCACTTTTCTGAAAGAGGTTTCTGATAAAATACTAGCAGCTTTCGCTTCCCTGTCTGCCATCTCGTTTCTGCGAATCCCAACGTGAGAAGGGACCCAACAGAAAGAGACTGATTTACGTCGACAATATATACAAAAGAGCCACTCCTGAACTTTTTGAATTAATGGATGAAAGCTATTAAATTTTTTAATAGCTTCTAAGGTGCTTCTAGAGTCTGAGTATATGACTAAATTAGAGTCACTACTTTGAAAAACTACATCTAGGGCAGAGACTACGGCTGTTAATTCGGCAGAAAATATTGATGCAGAGTCAGGTAATTTAGCTGTGCACACTGTATCACTAAGGATAACAGCGCAACCAACACCACTATCTGACTTGGATCCATCTGTATAGATCTTTGTAGAATTAGTATGGGTAACATCGTGCTCTAAGAATTTTCCCCTAATCTCTTCTTCAGTGCAGTCCTTTTTGTTAAACAGTTTCTTACATATTGATGCTTCTGGGATAAGCCATGGAGGATTTACAGGATATTCTACTTCCAGGACTTTCTGGGATTTAAGATGATTATTCCTAACATCCTCATTCAGTCGAATTTGGAATGGTTTAGAAGCTCTTGTACCAGAAAAACTTCGAGAGTCTGTTTCCTTTAATGCTTGAAAGGAGGGATTTTTGGGAGCACTTTTCATTCTAGCCATGTACCGCAACCCAAGCTCTTACCTTCTTAGATCAAGGGGAAAATGATCTGTGTCGACATATATGCTTTCAACAGGCGAAGTTCTAAAAGCCCCTGAGCATATTCTCAACCCCATGTTGTGTACAACGTCCAGTTCCTTTAGCTTGGTTTTACAGGCTGAGGAATAAATTTGACAGCCAGTCTAGCTTAGATCGACACAGAGAGTCATATAGCCTCAGAAGGGATTTCTTATCAGCCCCCCAACTAAATCCAGATACAACCTTTAAAATATTCATAGACTGTTTAACAGATACAACCTTTAAAATATTCATAGACTGTTTAACATTAAACTTTAGGGCATTTATGTGGCTAGCCCATGTTAATTTATGGTCAATAGTCATCCCCAGAAATTTAACTTCACTCTCGTAAGGAAGGATGGACCCTTTTAAACTAAGTGTGGGAACCTCTTCCACACGCCGGCACCTGGTGAATCTTACTGCAACTGTTTTGGAAGAGGAGAATTTGAAACCAATCTCATCAGCCCATTTAGTAATAGCATTAATAGACCTTTGCAAATATTTACATACAGACAAGGAATCATATCCTGTGCAGTATATTGCAAGGTCATCGATAAAAAGCGAGCACTTAACAGGGGGTGAGATTTTTTCAACCACACTATTTATTGCCACTGAAAAAAGTGTTACACTTAAAACGCTTCCTTGGGGAACTCCTTCCTCCTGCATAAAAGGTTGGGAGGAGTTTCCCACTCTTACCTTAAAAAGTCTGTCTGTTAAAAAGGAATATATAATCCTGATCATTCTTCCACATATGCCCATCTTGTGCAATTGTTTCATGATGCCAATTCTCCAAGTAGTGTCATATGCTTTCTCCAAGTCAAAAAATATGCCAATGGTCTGACACTGGCGAATCCTTGCTGGATTTGGTTGGTCAGCCTCAGCAGGGGATCAAGGGTGGAGCGGTTTTTTCTGAAACCAAATTGAAATGGTGATAGTAATCCTTTGGTCTCCAGGTGCCAAACTAGTCTAGTATTTATCATTTTCTCCATCAGCTTACATACACAGCTGGTAAGAGCTATTGGTCTATAGCTGGTGGCTTGGGAAGCATCTTTATTAGGCTTTTTAACAGGGACAATTATGGATATTTTCCAGTCCTTGGGTAAAATTCCAGTTTCCAATATTTTGTTTATAATCTTCAGTAAATATTTTTTGGCATCATCTGGGAGGTGTTTCAGCATTTCATATATGATTGTATCCTCACCTGGAGCTGTGGATTCACTTGAGGAGAGCGCCTCATGAAGTTCTCTCAGGGAAAATTTGTAGTTGTATGGTTCAGATTTTCCCGAATCAAACTTTAGACACATTTCAGAATTCCTAATTCTTTGAAATTCTGGAGAATAATTTTTAGGGCTGGAAACTTTAGAAAAGTGTTTTCCTAGCTCATTGGCAACTTCAGTGGGCTCTGTGATTAGTGTGTCATTTATTTTTAATGAGGGTAATGGTGACGCTACAAATTTTCCACTCAGTTTCCTTATTTTTGCGCCACACCACTCTTAGTGGGGTCTTGGAGTTTATTCCATTAATATAGTAAAGCCAACATTCTCTTTTGGCTTTCTTATAAAAAGCGCTGCTGCTTGGCTAAAACACATTTGTAGATTAATTTACACTGAGGAGCCACTAGCCACTAGTTTTTTTCTCAGTAACGTCTTATTCCAGCATTTCCTAGTCACTTTTCTCAGAATACCACGTCTTATTCCACCAGGAACTGCAGGTCTACAAGATTTGCCTTTTGTTTTTGGAATCGAGCCTTCAGCACTCTTCAAAGTAGATTCAATAAAGTAATCATAGGCATCTAGATGAGAATGAAAGGACTCAAACTCCCTATCTAGATTGACACCCTTACTAAATTTACCCCAGTCTGCGTCTTCTACCTTCCACTTAGGTAAAACTTCAGATGGAGCATTCAGAGCATATTTCAAATGGATCGGGTAGTGATCACTTCCATTTAAATCTTCATTAACAGACCAATTAAAATCAAGGTGGATACTAGTTGAAGAAATACTAAGGTCCAGTGCAGAGAAATGATTATCGTGAATGTTGTGGAAAGTCATTGACCCATTATTATATAGGGTAACATCATTCCTGTCAATAAGGTCTTTGATTGATTTCCCTTTACTATCTAAAAACCGACTTCCCCAAAGGGGGTTGTGGGCATTAAAATTGCCTAGCAAAAGTAAAGGAGCTGGAAGTTGGTCAATTAACGACTGAATATCTCCAATGTTAAAAGCAAGGTCTGGTGGAAGGTATAAGGAGCAGATTGTTATCCTCTTTTCCAAATGAAAAATGACTGAAATAGCGACAGCTTGTAGTGTTGTATTTATTTAATTGTATTGTGGAGTGCTGTAGAGATTTATTAATAATAATTGCAGCACCTCCATGGGCACGATCACCAGTTGGGGGATATGATTTAAATATTGAATAATTTAGTCCAAGATTATAAGCAGAGTTGCCTAACATTGTTTCCTGTAGGCATATAATCCCTGGATTGAATTCATGCATTAAAACTTTAAGGTCTTCTGTACGGGCTCTGAGACCTTTACAGTTCCACTGAAGGATATCGAGCTAGAATGCTAAGGTGGTAAAATGTGCTACTTCCCACTCCTTGGAGGGGAAGTACTGTTCCTAAATTGGAGTGGGAAATTCTCCTTTATAAGATTGTTTTCTTAATCCCTTTTCATCTGAATTGGTGTTCAGGGTCTTTGGTTGATCTTCATATTTTTTATTATGAACCTGATGTTCAGAATTACTACTGTGGTTCTGTGCACCACTAATCCTATTTGTCTTAGGGCGGCAAGACTGAATTGAACTCGGATGTTTTTGTTCTGAATCTACTTTTGGAACCACCTTTCTAGGAGGAGAGATGTCTTCCAAAACACTGAACCCATTTGAAGTTTTTATTATAAAGTTATCATTATTTGGGGAAGTATTTCTTGTGCACTTCTTGGTAGTTGCAACTGTAGTTTTAATATTATTTTTGTTGGTGGCTGTGGCAATTGATGGCTCTGAACTAGCTCTATCTAATTGGGATTGTTCCTTTAGCTTATTTTTGTTTGAAGTATTTTCAGAACATTTTCCTGAATTATTAGTTGATTTTAGCACCCTTATTTTTGGAGATGAATCGGCAGCTGTCGTAGAGGTGGCATTTAGATCGACTTTGGAAGATAAATTTTGTGCGCTTTTGGAAGTACAATTTTTGGTATTGGACTCCAAAGCACTTGCCAACGAAGGTTTCTCACCAGTTTGGAGATTTTCATTATTATTTATAGTTCGAGAAATAGCAGGTTTGTGATATCTACTATCAGATGCAGTTATTGGTGGCCTTACATTGCTGGAAGTTTGACGCAGTTATTGGTTGCCTTACACTGCTGGAAGTTTTCATAAGTTTTATTACAGAAGCATACATAGAGTTGGCACTTTTGTTTGCCCCCATTACTGTGCGCTTTGCTTCACTAATGCTGATATGTTCGTTATCAGCCACTGCCAACACTTCTTGTTCAAATTTATATCTGGGACAAGCCCTAGAATTTGGAGTGTGATCACCCTTACAAAGAAAACAGTATCGGGCTGCATCACAATCATCAAAATTATCGTGCCCTGCAGAGCACACAGGACATCTTTTATTATTATTGCAAGAGTTTTGAATGTGGCCATATTCAAAGCATTTGTGACACTGTTTAGGGTTTCTTTTATATTTTTTACCTGCATCCTCTCATGGCCAACAATGATGGTATCAGGTAGGTAATTGGAAGAAAAGTTTAAAAGGATAGCTGCATCACCACCCAGTTTTTTTACATGAGATACACAATGAGGACATCGATGGAGAATCCCCTCCTCTTTAAAAACATGCAAGTCTTTTGAGTAAACTACCCCTTTCAGCGTGTTGAAGAATCTGCGAGATGAAATGCATTCAATATTTCCACTTTCAGGAGGTTTAAAGTTAGATAACAGAACTGCTTGAGTCTCATTTCCAGCTTTTATTAGAAGGTTCTTTCCATACCATTTTAAATTTCCAATGGGAATGGAACCAACCTTGCTCTCAATACATTCAACAGCTTTTATTAAATTTTTCCCTCCCTCCTTGTAGATAGCAACATGCCATAAAGAGGCAGGAAGAGCTCTGGTACATGGGGCTGGTCCATGTTCTTCAGTCTTTGGAATAAAGTCAAATGGCTCATCATTTAAGTTTTTCACTTAAAACACTTTCGTGCTGAGAACTGAGTCATTTAGAATGTGGCCATGGAGTCTCTGTTTTGCCTCACTAGCTTCCAAGGGAGAGGAAATTTTAACAAAAGCAGAAAATGACTGCTTATTTTTTTCTAGAATTAATTTAATTCTTTCCACTTTGCCATATTGTTTTACTACACTGTAAAACATTCATAATCTAATGACAAGCTTACATTAATGCAATAAAGGACCCTATTATTTGAATCAAATCCACCAGATTTATTGACACCCTGGTGTCTCAGTGTTTGGTTCTGTCCAACAGCCAAGCCCGTATCCATGTTCATGCCAGAAGTCGTTGCCAGTGCCGTTAAGTCGTCGGATCCAGGGGAGGGAGAACTAATAGCCAAATCCATAAATTTAAACCAGTCCACATGCAAAAGTCTAAAAGGTTCACACCCTACACCCAAGAGCCCCGCACAGACCCCGACAGCATATCAAAAAGGGCAAACTGGGCAGCTCTACTGCCCAGCTTCCCCACCCCAACACATTCCCAAAGCCCGCGAAGAGACCCCAAGATGCCAAGCATGCACACATTAGACCACCACATACAAACTGGTTCATCAACCCACCCAAAACTGCTTGGTTATATCAAGAAAGTGTCGTAGATCAGTCAGGTACTCACATTCTCCACCAATGGCACAAGTGAGAGTTGACTCCCAACAGTCCACCCCATACCCTACCCTTTCAGGATAGCACCAGTACGCTTGCAGTGTCCCAGGTATAAGCCAATCTGCCTGTTGGGAGTTCTGCCCCCCCTAATGAGGACTGACTCCCCACTCCAACCGTACTGGTGGGCTTCCGGACAAAAGCCAGGAGTCCCACCTCCAAAAAACCAGCCTCACCTGGATTCCGATGGGCTGATCCCCAGGAATGGTTCCGTCCTCAAGATAGCAAAGGGAAAAATCCCATCACCATCTCTTAGGTCCAAACTATCCCGGGTGGCGACTCAACCACCACAACTCCCACAATTAGCTTCGAATGCGAACCCCTTCCAAAAAACGATCCCTTCTCAGACTCACCTAAGCAGTAAAATTTTGCGAAAGTGGAAATGTCCACGCCATTTAAACCAAAATCTATGTAGGATGATTCATCAGGACCCGGGCCCAAGGCCAGGGCCCCTTAGCCCCTCACCTCGTCAAGGCGTCCTACTCGAGGGGATACATATCACTGGTTCGAATTCTTTTAGTAATCTTTGTATTTCTTCTAGGTATAATCTGGTCTGTAAACCATTTACGCCAAACATTATGTTATAGAGTTCGAGTTTTACATTCTTTTTTGTATTATCAACTTGGATTTTTTCTAATAATTTAACCACGACATTCATTTGTTTTTCTTTATAATATACTAAGTGCTCGATGCACATTCAACCTTTTCATGGGTACTCAAATCCGTGGTTTCTTTACTTCTATATTTATAAAATTTCTTATAATGTTTGTTATACCATCTTTTGTTGTTTCTGTTATGATTGCATAATTCAATGAAACAATCATTTATACACATGTATTATCATGTATACTTATTTTTTCATTTGTTCTTGTACCAATTACTGGAGATGTAGTAATCTCTTCTCCCTTGACATAATCACTGTTCTCTTTCACTTCTTCAGTTTTCGATATCTGTTCTCTTTCACTTCTTCAGTGTTATCGATATCTGTCTTCATAGTTTTACTACTACTTTAGGATATAAAGGTATAGAGCTTGTTTTTGTTCTTTCTTCATATCCTTTATCTTTGGTTTAACTGATGTTCCTCTAATAATAGTTGGTTTCTTCGTTTTGGGTGATGTTCTCTCCAAAGACATTTTTTTATCTTTTAATTTCCAGTCCATCACGACCCTCCTCTGTTAGTGAATAAGTGTCGATCTATTTCAGGGTAGTAGCCTTTTCAGATTCAGCTATTTGCTACGCAGTGTCGAGCTTTTATTTCACCTTGTATGTGCTTGCTTGCTACTAAGTTAGCCCGTAAATATTAATTTCTTGATTGCTTCATTTGTAAATAAATTCAGTTTAAAGCATTTACTGGTTATAATTTACCAAGGCAACCTCCAATTCTCTGTTTACTTAGATGTGATATCAAGGTAAGTCAGTTTATTCCTAACATTTATCGCTTACATTCTGAGTGCTTTGTGTTGGCCTTCAAGGCAGTTAATTAAAAAAAATCAATTTTCATTCTTCCAACCGGCTTCAGAATGTAACAGTGTTGATCAGGCCAGGACCTAGTCAATTAGTAACGAGAATTAACTTCGTTATCACTAGACTAGGAAGGAAACGAACCGAGGAATGATATATTATTCATAAATAATTTAATCCCATTATTCAGAAAGGCAAAAATATAAGGGTGACCGAACCTAGGCTAAGGATAACAAGGTAAGGGTCATTATTATAATTGTTGTAAAATTAAGGATACGTTAGGAACAGACAGGGAAAAGTTTAAAATAAAAAAGAAAAAAAGTGATTAGCAGCAAATCTCTTAGTTGAGAGTATCATATAAGATAAAAGGCGAGAGCGCAAAGAAAGTTCGTTCGCGATGCAGAATAACTGCCCGCGAAATTTCGCGTCATAAGAAGAATAGAAACTATGTTGTGATGCCAGAAGACTGATCGTTAGGAAATAGGAAGTGCTTTGCCAGGGATTTATTGCATGTGTTAGTCGTGAACAGTTAGCCAAGAGTGTTGTTCGAAAACAGTTATGGCTGAGGAACTGCAGTTCGAAAATTCGTGTTGTTAAAATGTGTGTAACAACATCTAGCAGTGCGGTGCTGTACCAGCTCGGCACATGCGCTTCCCTCGTCCCACTCCCACAATTCAAAGACCGTCATATCCTGATCAAATTTACATTTAATGTTTCAAGTAAAGTAAAGACATTACTGATGTTTCAAGTTAAATAATTCGATTCTACATATCAGCACCAATAATTCAGTCAGAAAGCTGATTGTTCTTTTCTTCAAATTTTAAGTCATCATTTGCTGTGTTACTTGAACGACGACAACCAGCAGCCATCAGCTGTTCTCGCACGAGCACCCAGTTCCACTTCTCATCGTCCACTCGCCAAACGAATTCCATTCTTTTCGCCCCCTAATCTAAAACCTAATGGAATATATTGATAGTAATTTGAAAATCCTTTCCACCATGTAACTTGTCATGACGGGAGCTAGCTATTAAATTACGTAATACCAAAAGTACATTTTTAGAAAAGAAGAAAAAAAAAGTAACCGTAATTTTGCATAACAATTTATCATAAGGAATTGCAGTAAATTAAATCACGCAACGAATACGTTCCATTACAAATAAGCTCTCAGAGAGAGAGAGAGAGAGAGAGAACTAGCTCTAATATTCTTCCATCATAACAAAGGGAATACTAAAATAAATAAATGAGTATTGGAAAATAAACCCAGTAATTCGTAAAGCCAAGTACAATATTTTTTTTGTTCATTTTTTTACTAACCTTTAATCTTTTAAGATCCCCCCTCAATTCTTCCTTTTACTTATTCACGCCTAATTGAATTGTCGCCCATATCTGTTTTCACATTAAGTGCTTTAGCCCGTGGAGTGAACTCTCGCGCGTTTCACAGAGCGTACATACCACCATTTAATAACAGTTATCAACTATCATGCACGAGTGGGTTTCCATTATCTAAGACTTGCGTATACTGCAAGCACCCAATCACACATTGAGTGCAAACCCCAAAACCTTCCTTTCTTCATGTCAGGAAGAAGGCTTCCTTTCCTCATGTCAGGGAGCAGCCATTAGTTCTTAGAACTAGCCACCCACGAGTGCAAGCCCAAGGGTTCCCTTTCCACAGTGCCACTAATCTGAGGCACTGCCAACGACTTAAGTTACTGAAGCGCTTGCCTTTCCACTTTTCCTTTTACTCCTCACTTACATTCTGCCTCGGGCAGAATGCCATTTCCTTCAGTGCAGTTAGGTTGCACTGCCTTTTAGTGTTGTTCCCTGGAACACACCGGCACCCCAGTGCCACCAACACACAGTACTAACATATAAACCACTGAACCTATACCTGAGATACAGAGTGCCAACAATAGTGTATCCGCCCATAAGGACCTTTGCTCCTTCAAGATCACTTCCACTTTACAAGCATATCCGCCCATAAGGATCATTATTCTTTTCAGTGTAACATCGCATGGCACACTCTACCACAGTGCCACCTTATTGAAAAGGTGCCACACCACTGAAGCGCCACCAAATTACAGGACACTTTCCCACTGTCACAGACCATTTTCCCTAGTCGTCCTAATAGACTATAACCATGTCATTAGAACAGTGCCCAGCCCTCATGGACATGGGCTAGAACACAGGTTACACTGGACGAGAACTCACCCAGTGGGTGAAAGAACAGCTGGACGACATACTCCAAGTGGAAGGAGAGGAAAGAGAAGATCAGAGGAAGTACGAAGAGGTTAAGACAGCAAGAGAATTAGCCCTCAAGGAGAGTGAACCAGCTCTCAAAGACAAGGAGTTCGAGCTGGAAAAGGCAAGGAGGGAAAGCGCTGAAGCTATGGCTATCCAACAAGCCTCCAACCCAACACCTGCTGCACCAAATGCTCCGATCTCAAGCATTAATTCCCTAGTCCCCAAGTGCAATGAGGAAGAGCAAAAAGCATAGTTGGAGGAGATAGAGGCGCTCTTCGACAATTACACCACCACCGAGACAGAGAGGGCCTTAGTACTTACTAAGCACATAGGAGGAAAAAGCCAAGGCAGCCCTCCGTTCACTGGAGAAAAGTCAAAGAGGCCACATGCTCGAAGTTCAGAGGGTTATCACAAAGCCCTACAAAATAACCCCAGAGAAATGGAGACAGCAGTTCCGAGGTCTTGCCAAGGAAGTCGGCTGGTCCTGGACGAATGGACCTGTCATAAGACCCAGTCTGGTACTCGCTGGTTCGACTCCCTGTCATGCAATACCTTCCACGACTTACTCAATTGGACCATGCTGGAGGATTTTTTCCAATGTGTGCCTGGGTCCCTTGCTGTGTATCTATGTTAAGCAGCCCACCACACTTATGGAAGCCTGCCGTATGACCGATTCCTGGGAAACTTACAACCAGTCCCACAGTCTCATCATCACACAGTGCCACCCGGGTACCTCTCAGGCTCGACTCGCCCGAAGAATGGACTGCCTAGCAAGCCTACTTGTACCCACTGTAAGAAGTTCGGGCACACTGAATCTGATTGCCGCTACAAGTTGGGCAACAATAGGCAGCCTACTACCAACAACCAAAACTCTTCTCCTTCTACGCCTACTCAATCTTCTCCACTGACAGTCACCATAGGGAAATCAGCCCATTCAAAGGGACCCTGCCGAGACTGGAACTCCATGGCACTATACTGCTGGATATCCTGGTTGCCCAAAGCATATCTTCTCTAGCAAGCACGTCAACCTGATTTGTGCCATGACCTCTGTGGCTGTGCCACCAAGTATGTCTCATCCTGGGCAGGTCTGGACTCGGTCCGTCTCCGTGGCAACCCTGGATGGCTCTAGCTTACCAGTGAACCTGCCAGCGATGGTAGACACTGGCTCAGATATTAGCCTGATTGACTGAGCCCAAGTGCCAGCCAGTGCCACTGTTGATGAAAAGACCAGGTGGACAATGACTTGGGCAGAAGAGAAACCAAGATCACTCCCAGAGTTGAACTTCAGATAACCACCCCTTGAGGCCCACAACCTCACCGTCTTGGCGTGGTGAATAAAATCAGACACGGAGTGAGTTCCTGTTGGGACGAGACCTTCTCTGGGGATGTCCTTCCCCAATGCCACTCTGTTGCCTCACTACCTCCACCAGGGAGGCTTTAACTCCAAAACCACCTGACTGGGACACCGCCACTGTGACAGGCGTGCCAACATCAGCCTTACCTTCCGCTCTCCAAGGTGTTCGACAGAAGGGGCTCTCTTTGTGCAAACTCCAGGCCAAGTCCTCGATCCTCACAAAAGGACGGCCACCCAAAGCTTCCTCCCTCACCAAGAAGGGAAATTGCCAGGTACCACTGCAAGACCTGTAATGTAATAGGGCACTAAGCGAATTGGGCGGGGTGCCTTAGCAAGCAAAATGCAGCGGACACCACAAACAGAACCATTTCAAGAGGCTCTGCCCTCCACCGAAGACAGGGATCTCTGTCTCCCACTGTTCCTGGTTGGACGGGTCGATATCATTCTCGGCTAGCACTTTGCTGGGCCTGCGTTCGATTCTCCAACCGGCCAATGAAGAATTAGAGGAATTTATTTCTGGTGATAGAAATTCATTTCTCGCTATAATGTGGTCTGGATTCCACAATACGCTGTAGGTCCCATTGCTAGGTAACCAATTGGTTCTTAGCCACGTAAAATAAGTCTAATCCTTCGGGCCAGCCCTAGGAAAGCTGTTAATCAGCTCAGTGGTCTGGTTAAACTAGGGTATACTTTTTTATGATATCTAACGGACATTTTACTAAACTGGGGTGTATGTGTGTTAGTTCCTTCACCCCAGTTTAGTACTACGTCCATTAGCCATCATCAGTTCTTAGGTCTTCTTTGCCTGTGCTTTTGCACAGAGAATGTGTTGGAGAGAGAAATCCAATAATTGCCCCAAAGATCCAGAGCTGAAAAATTATACAAAGATATATTATATACATCATATATACATCATATATATATATATATATATATATATATATATATATATATATATATATATATATATATATATATTTCAACTCAGTATCTTTGGGGTAATTATCTGATTTCTCTCTCTTTCCAACACGTTCTCTATGCGAAGGCACATGCGAAGAGGACCTAAGGACCGATGATGGCGAACGGACGTAGTGCTAAACTGGGGTGAAGGAATTAACAAGTTTCATAATGCTATGGTATCAAATACAGTTCCTGCCTGTCCAGTAATTTCCTCTAGGATTCAAACCTCCTTTTATCAAGTGTTAATTGATAAGCTTTTTTTTTTAACGTTAGTTTAACCAGACCACTGAGTCAATATTAACTCTCCTAGGGCTGGCCCGAAGGATTAGACAAGCTATTTAAATTCTCTAACAATCTAATTAAAACTAGCGGCATATGTTAATCTAAGAACTAATTAAGTTAATTAGGAATATATAAATTATTCTATGAATCTTATATTTTATCGTATAAATGATTAAATTTAAGGAATTTTAAAATATTAAAAAGTGAAAATTTGTCATTTTCTGACAGTATATCTTTAAAGGAATATCTTCTAAATAAAATGTCTTTTTGGATTCTATATTTTGGACATACCTTCAAAATATGCTTTACTGTGATTTGTACATTACATATTTCGCACATAAATACAGGGGCATGGGGGTTACTCATCAGGTAACCATGTGTCAGTTTAGTGTGACCAATTCTCAGCCGTGTCAACATTACTGAAAACTTGCGGCAATTCTGATAGGATGATGGCCACGGGTCTACAGTTTCTTTTATTTCTCTTAATTTATTGTTAAGATTGCTTTCCCTCCAGTTAATTTGCCATTTCTTCTTAATCACCATCTTCTAATGGTAATAATTGTGCTGATATTGAGAGTGTTCTAGCCTCATAAGCTATTTCACTTTTTTGTCAGCATATTTTAATGGACACACAAATATATTCCCACTACCTCTACTGTAATAAACACTGATACACAAATGTTGAACGGCAATATTATAGGGGGTGTAGCTCAGTGGTAGAGCATTCGACTGCAGATCGAGAGGTCCCCGGTTCAATCCCAGGCGCCCCCTCAATAATACTATTTTCCCTCAAGTATCATATCCTACGGCAAAATACAGGGTCTTTCCCAAGTGACGTTTATCTCATAGTCGCTTAATGTTACACCAAACTGCCCAGTCACCTCTAACTACCGTCGTTCATCAACAATGACAGCCGATCAACCATCACATGATAAATAGGCTAGGTCAAAATCAAAACTAATGAGACCCGCAATTACAAGGAAACACTGTTAAAGTATATCATAAGTTTTAACAGTACAAATTCGCCTTGTTTTACATGGATTTTATGTCTACCAATAATCATAATTGAAGTACAAACTACATCATGCTAAGATTTGTCGTAGTTGAAATTATAAGATTATAAGCCTTGATAATAATGAACTACTAATATCCAACAGTTCAACATTTGTCATCAAAATGGCTATCACTACATGAACTTCTTATATGATTTCACAGAATGAAAAAATACATGACAGCATAAGATTCAAATGAAAGTTTCCTGCACACGCATAAGTCTTGAAAGGTATCTAAAGTAGACAACAGCTGGGTAATTACACTGATGGGGAAAAAAAAGGGTACAACGGAATCTGAAGGCACTTGCCAGAAAAAATCCAATGGGCAAAGATGGATAACTCCATGGAAGACTTTACATTCCCAGGTATACATATATTTCTTCTAAAGTTTTCCTTTTAGATGACTGGTTCCAGATATAGATACTCGTCCATTTTTGGGCAAGCAATGTTGGCATGAAGTTGCTAAACCCAAGCCCTACCCCATACCCTACCCCATATAAATTCAAGTGTCTCATTTACCGAAAACGTCTGCCACAAATTGATAGTCACCTATTAGGATTACAAGGCAAGCAGTAGGGCAATTGTTAATGATAGATAGATATAAAGACAATATATATATATATATATATATATATATATATATATATATATATATATATATATATATATAACTGAATCACGAAAATATGGAACGTGATGAATATATAAATAAAAGATAAAATCCTTGAAGGAGTGGAAGCACTGGAGTGCTGCGAGGCCTTTCGACACTAGTCCTTTACTTAGCAGACTGCTAACTAAAGGACTAGTGTTGAAAGGCCTCATGCACTCCAGTGTTTCCGTTTCTTGGATTTTATCTTTACTATATATATATATATGGATTTTATCTTTAATTATATATATATATATATATGTATAATTATTATTACCTGTTCGACCTCTCTTCCTTGTTTTAATCGATTACAATAAATTTATCTTTGTTAAAGTAAGAAGGCATAAAATATAGGATGTAGTATGCGAAGAAGCAGGCAGGAAGCAGTGTTTTCAAATTCCATTCGCAAAATGGCAGAGACGTTAGCTTACAGGGGCACAGATGGATACAGTTTTGCTAGGCTAGATCTTAGTTATTCTATTCCTAAAATCCAATTTCCTCTACTTTGTGTACTGGCGAGACTACTGTCATTTCAGGTCAAACCATGGGTAGGCGGAGTTTTGAAGCAAATGACGTTTGCACAGTTCTCATACAATATCTAAGCTGTTCGATTTTTGTTTCCAGTCCCTTGCCAGATTGTCCTATATAAAGACAATTTCAATTCATGCAAAGAACCCTATAAATGCAGCCCTGAGAAACTGCGAGAATTCTTATTAGTTTGTTTTCGAAGGTATTTGAAAATTTAAAAACAACATTGATACCAAAAATCCATGCAAAATCTTGGAACCCTATGTACGAAATCACTGTATGGTAAAATATGCACATTTTGATTATTAAAAGCCATTCTGGTAGTTAATGAATAAAATATTCTGGGCGCTTTCTGCAAAGCACATGCAACAAAATATTCAAGAGTATTTTCACATTTTTCTAATACGCTAAAAATATTTTCAAACTGTTCCGGAAGAAATTCAGGTTTACAGATACGTAAAGCTCTTAAAATCACAGAAGAAAAATTAACTTTATTTACTTGATTTCTACAATTAAAATAATAGTGGATGTATATTGGATGTACAAATTTATATTTGTGGGTTTCCTATAATCTGAGTATTTAAAGCCACTTCAAATACTGTGAACATTTACATATAAAAATAATGCGTGAGCTAGTTTGTATATATTATATATCATTTTTAAACTGCATCTTTGCTGTAATTATCGGATTTCTTTCTCTCTCTCTCTCTTTCTCTCTTCATAACGTTTTCTGTGTGAAAGCACAGGCTAACGGATTAGTAAGCCGTTTTATATATAATATATATATATATATATATATATATATATATATATATATATATATATATATATATATACATATACACACAATATAAATATATATGCAAAGCATGTGCGATTTTTATATATAATGTATCATTTTTGAACTCTAAATCTTTGCTGCAATCATCGGATCTCTCTCTCTCTCTCTGCACATGCGAGTAAGACCTAAGGCTTGATGATGGCTGACGGACTTATTACTAAACTGAGGTGTGTGTGTGTGTGTGTGTGTGTGTGTGTGTGTGTGTGTGTGTGTGTGTGTGTGTGTGTGTGTGTGTGTATATATATATATATATATATATATATATATATATATATATATATATATATATATATATATATATATATATATGTCATTTTTATTTTTATTTATTAAAATAGGTTAACCGGACTACTGAGCTGACTATCAGCTCTCATAGGGCTGGCCCGAAGGATTAGGATGAAATACCAGGTGTAGGCCAGGCCATGGGCCAAGCACAGAGACCAAAATTAGGTCATCTGGAGTGGTGATGAATTGATGAAAATGTAATTTAAAAGAAAACGCATGCACAAGGCATATGCTTTTACACTGGAATATACGCACACAAACACATCAACTCATTCTGGATTTTTTATATTCCTTTTTTTTTTTGGTATGTACGGAAACGTGAGTTAATAACATTTTTAAATTCCGTTTTTTAAAATTCATTAAACGCCCTATAGGTTTTTGTATTTTCATTATTTACTTATTTTTATATTTTATCAATTACATTACAATTAATTATTAATATTAAAACCGGAATGATTGAAATTTCCCTCATCGATTTCTTTCCAAAAGCTGATAATCGCTGTTATATTTTGGATATCCACACAATACTTATTTAACTGTTATTATCACTTTGCATTCTGAGCATTCGGGACGAGGGCCATGTGGACTATTCAGCAAGGGTCCATGTGTCACACGAGTATGGCCTATTTGAAGACGCAACAGAAGAGATGATGAAATTCATCATCTCTTATATGATGAATTTCATTTTCCGACACGGTATTTTGTTTCAATTTATTATTAATAGGTTCCTCATTCTATATATTTTGCCATTTATTTACAATGGTTGTTTTTAAATATATTATGTAATATAATCACTATTGGGATGTTTACATTTGCTCCTGTCACGTTGACTGCTTCTTTAGCTACTTTATCAGCCTCTTCGTTTTCTTTAATCCGTACATGGGAAACGAACCAATATATTTCAGTATTTTCTCCATTGTTTTTGGGGAGATCAAACTCAATTTGCTGTACAATATTATTTTTTGAGTGGTAACTTTCAATGGCTTCTATAGCGCTTCTTGAGTCGCTAAAAATCACAAATTTATTGAAAGACTAATAAGAATGCAAACAGCTCTGCTGTGAAGACTGAGACATTATCAAGTACAGAGAAATGATATGACTTGTTCTGGGATACATTTGCATATCCTACTCCGTGCTGTGATTTACCGCCATCCGTGTATATTTCGTAATGGGAACTTCTTCATCTTTATGATCTATGATTTTTTAAACAGTATTTGGTGTTCTGGAGAATATGAGTAACTTTTTAATAAATGTTCAAAGTGTTTGCAGGCATTTACTTTGTTCATAGTCCAGTTGGATGGTAACTTTACGGTTGAAGGTACTTGTACATTCACATTCAATTACTCAAACAATCTATTAGCTCTAACTGGGAAAGGTGGTGAATGGTTGTTTATAAACATATCACTAATATCAAATAGACTTTTTGTTGGTGAGTCACGTGTCTTGATTCTTACTAGACTTTTCATTGTTATGAATTCTCTGTGGAGAAACAGTGGCAGTTCGCTACATTCAACTTGTACAGAGGAGACGTGAAGATCTAAAAGCTCCTAAGCACATCCACAGGCGTTCTTTGTGAACTGGATCTAATATTGTCAGCGCTGCTTCTGACGCTGAACTATATATTTCACTTCTGTAATAAATGCTTGATAACACAGTTTCTTTATACAGTATAGTAAGAGCATGTCTATCAGCTTCCCAATTAGTGTGTGATAAGTTTTTTTTAATTAATTTATAATTCTTTTGCATTTTGATTTTATGTAAGTTATATGGGCTTTCCAATTCAGGTGTGTATCAAATATTAATCCTAAAAATTTTGCAGATTCGCTAATTGGTATATTATGGATGGATGGATGGATGTATGATATTTAGGGCAAAAGCCCAGGCACTGGGGCCAACAAGGCCATTCAGCGCCGTAATGGAAAGAAAATAAATTATGTTAAAGTTATGAATTCATGAAGGAAATGATTAATAAATAAAATGAAGTGATGTGACCAATAAATAAGGGTATGAAGTTTAATGAATGATGTGCTATATACAAAAAAAAAAAATTAATGTCATTAAAATTCTACGTGATGTAATAAATTAAATAAAATTAAATATCGTTAAAAATTTTAATACACTTTAAAAAAGAGATGATAGCAGAAATATCTGCTTCATCTCCCAAAATATCAGACAGGGATTTACCCTGAAAATATCTCTCTCTTTGGTTAAAATATCTGGGGCAGACCACCAGAATGTGCTCCACTGTTAGTGTCTCGTCACAGTAAGCACACTCTGGAGGGCTGCTTCCTTCTAAAATAAACTGATGGGTCAGACGAGTGTGCCCAATCCTTAATCTCGTTAAAATAACCTCTGTTCGTCTGTCAAGCTGGAATGACGAAGACCACGGTAGTACATTATCCCTAATATTTCTATATTTCTTATTATTGGCAAGAAGGGAGAAGTCCACCTTTCTTGCCATTTACTTAAAACATAAGATCTAATGGGACCTTTTAGATCTGTATGAGGCACTTTTCTAAAAGAGGTTTCTGATAAAATACTAGCAGCTTTCGCTTCCCTGTCTGCCATCTCGTTTCCGCGAATCCCCACGTGAGAAGGGACCCAACAGAAAGAGACTGATTTACGTCGACAATATATACGAAAAAGCCACTCCTGAACTTTTTCAATTAATGGATGAAAGCTATTAAATTTTTAATAGCTTCTAAGGTGCTTCTAGAGTCTGAGTATATGACAAAATTAGAGTCACTACTTTGAAAAACTAAATCTAGGGCAGACACTACGGCTGTTAATTCGGCAGTAAATATTGATGCAGAGTCAGGTAATTTAGCTGTGTACGCTGTATCACCAAGGATAACAGCGCAACCAACACCACTATCTGACTTAGATCCATCTGTATAAATTTTTGTAAAATTAGTATGGGTAACATCGTGCTCTAAGAATTTTCCCTAATCTCTTCTACAGTGCAGTCCTTTTTGTTAAACAGTTTCTTACATATTGATGCTTCTGGGATAAGCCATGGAGGATTTACAGGATATTCTACTTCCAGGACTTTCTGGGATTTAAGGTGATTATTCCTAACATCCTCATTCAGTCGAATTTGGAATGGTTTAGAAGCTCTTGTACCAGAAAAACTTCGAGTCTGTTTCCTTTAGTGCTTGAAAGGAGGGATTTTTGGGAGCACTTTTCATTCTAGCCATGTATCGCAACCCTAGCTCTTGCCTTCTTAGATCAAGGGGTAAATGATCTTTGTCGACATAAATGCTTTCAACAGGCGAAGTTCTAAAGCCCTGAGCATATTCTCAACCCCATGTTGTGTACAACATCCAGTTCCTTTAGCTTGGTTTTACAGGCTGAGGAATAAATCTGACAGCCATAGTCTAACTTAGATCGACACAGAGAGTCATATAGCCTCAGAAGGGATTTCTTATCAGCCCCCAACTAAATCCAGAGACAACCTTTAAAATATCCATAGATTGTTTAACATTACACTTTAGGGCATTTATGTGGCTAGCCCATGTTAATTTATGGTCAATAGTCATCCCCAGAAATTTAACTTCACTCTCGTAAGGAAGGATGGACCCTTGTAAACTAAGTGTGGGAACCTCTTCCACACGCCGGCACCTGGTGAATCTTACTGCAACTGTTTTGGAAGAGGAGAATTTGAAACCATTCTCATCAGCCCACTTAGTAATAGCATTAATAGACCTTTGCAAATGTTTACATACGGACAAGGAATCATATCCTGTGCAGTATATTGCAAGGTCATCGACAAAAAGCAAGCATTTAACAGGGGCGAGATTTTTTCAATCACACTATTTATTGCCACTGAAAAAGTGTTACACTTAAACGCTTCCTTGGGGAACTCCTTCCTCCTGCATAAAAGGTTGGGAGAAGGAGTTTCCCACTCTTACCTAAAAAGTCTGTCTGATAAAAAGGAATATATAAACCTGACCATTCTTCCACATATGCCCATCTTGTGCAATTGTTTCATGATGCCAATTCTCCAGGTAGTGTCATATGCTTTCTCCAAGTCAAAAAATATGCCAATGGTCTGACACTTTTGGCGAATCCTTGCTGGATTTGGTTGGTCAGCCTCAGCAAGGGATCAAGGGTGGAGCGGTTTTTTCTGAAACCAAATTGAAATGGCGATAGTAATCCTTTGGTCTCCAGGTGCCAAACCAGTCTAGTATTTATCATTTTCTCCATCAGCTTACATACACAGCTGGTAAGAGCTATTGGTCTATAGCTGGTGGCTTGGGAAGCATCTTTATTAGGCTTTTTAACAGGGACAATTATGGATATTTTCCAGTCCTTGGGTAAAATTCCAGTTTCCCATATTTTGTTTATAATCTTCAGTAAATATTTTTGGCATCATCTGGGAGGTGTTTCAGCATTTCATATATGATTGTATCCTCACCTGGAGCTGTGGATTCACTTGAGGAGAGCGCCTCACGAAGTTCTCTTAGGGAAAATTTATAGTTGTATGGTTCAGATTTTCCCGAATCAAACTTCAGACACATTTCAGAATTCCTAATTCTTTGAAATTCTGGACAATAATTGTTAGGGCTGGAAACTTTAGAAAAGTGTTTTCCTAGCTCATTGGCAACTTCAGTGGGCTCTGTGATTAGAGTGTCATTTATTTTTAATGAGGGGCAATGGTGACGCTACAAATTTTCCACTCAGTTTCCTTATTTTGCGCCACACCACTCTTAGTGGGGTCTTGGAGTTTATTCCATTAATATAGTAAAGCCAACATTCTCTTTTGGCTTTCTTATAAAAAGCGCCCAAGCTGCTTGGCTAAAATTCACGTTTGTAGATTAATTTAGACTGAGGGGAGCCACTAGTTTTGTAACGTCTGTAGCATTTCCTAGTCACTTTTCTCAGAATACCACATGTCTTATTCCACAAAGGAACTGCAGGTCTACGAGGTTTGCCTTTTGTTTTTGGAATCGAGCTTTCAGCACTCTTCAAAGTAGATTCAATAAAGTAATCATAGGCATCTAGATGAGAATGAAAGGACTCAAACTCCTATCTAGATTGACACCCTTACTAAATTTATCCCAGTCTGCGTCCTCTACCTTCCACTTAGGTAAAACTTCAGATGGAGCATTCAGAGCATATTTCAAATGGATCGGGTAGTGATCACTTCCATTTAAATCTTCATTAACAGACCAATTAAAATCAAGGTGGATACTAGTTGAAGAAATACTAAGGTCCAGTGCAGAGAAATGATTATCGTGAATGTTGTGGAAAGTCATTGACCCATTATTATACAGGGTAATATCATTCCTGTCAATAAGGTCTTCGATTAATTTCCCTTTACTATCTAAAAACCGACTTCCCCAAAGGGGATTGTGGGCATTAAAATCACCTAGCAGAAGTAAAGGAGCTGGAAGTTGGTCAATTAACGACTGAATATCTCCAATGTTAAAATCAAGGTCTGGTGGAAGGTATAAGGAGCAGATTGTTATCCTCTTTTCCAAAATGACTGAAATAGCGACAGCTTGTAGTGTTGTATTTAATTGTATTGTGGAGTGCTGTAGAGATTTATTAATAATAATTGCAGCACCTCCATGGGCACGATCACCAATTGGGGATATGATTTAAATATTGAATAATTTAGTCCAGGATTATAAACAGAGTTGCCTAACATTGTTTCCTGTAGGCATATAATCCCTGGATTAAATTCATGCATTAAAACTTTAAGGTCTTCTGTACGGGCTCTGAGACCTTTACAGTTCCACTGAAGAATATCGAGCAAGAATGCTAAGGTGGTAAAATGTGCTACTTCCCACTCCTTGGAGGAAGTACTGTTCCTAGGTTGGAGTGGGAAATTCTCCTTTATAAGAGATTGTTTTCTTAATCCCTTTTCATCTGAATTGGTGTTCAGGGTCTTTGGTTGATCTTCATATTTTTATTATGAACCTGATGTTCAGAATTATTGCTGTGGTTCTGTGCACCACTAATCCTATTTGTCTTAGGGCGGCAAGACTGAATTGAGCTCAGATGTTTTTGTTCTGAAACTACTTTTGGAACCACCTTTCTAGGAGGAGAGATGTCTTCAAAAACACTGAACCCATTTGAAGTTTTTATTATAAAATTATCATTATTTGGGGAACTATTTCTTGTGCGTTTCTTGGTAGTTGCAACTGTAGTTTTATTATTATTTTTGTTTGTGGCTGTGGCGATTGATGGCTCTGAACTAGCTCTATCTAATTGGGATTGTTCCTTTACCTTATTTTGGTTTGAAGTATTTTCAGAATATTTTCCTGAATTATTGGCTGATTTTGGCACCCTTATTTTTGGAGATGAATCAACAGCTGTGGATGTGGTGGAAGATAAATTTTCTGTGCTTTTGGAAGAACACCAGTTTGGAGATTTTCATTATTATTTATGGTTCGAGAAATACCAGGTTTGTGATATCTTCCATCAGACACAGTTATTGGTGGCCTTACATTGTTGGAAGTTTTCATAAGTTTTATTACAGAAGCATACGTAGTGTTGGCACTTTTCTTTGCCCCATTACCGTGCGCTTTGCTTCACTAATGCTAATATGTTCATTATCTGCCACTGCCAACACTTCTTGTTCAAATTTATATCTGGGACAAGCCCTAGAGTTTGGTGTATGATCACCCTTGCAAAGAAAACAGTATCGGGCTGCATCACAACCATCAAAATTATCGTGCTCTGCAGAGCACACAGGACATCTTTTATTGTTATCGCAAGAGTTTTGAATGTGGCCATATTCAAAGCATTTGCGATACTGTCTAGGACTTCTTGTATATTTTTTTAACCTGCATCCTCTCATGGCCAACAATGATGGTATCAGGTAGGTAATTGGAGGAGAAGGTTAAAAGGATAGCTGCATCACCACCCAGTTTTTTTACATGATACACAAGGAGGGCATCGATGGAGAATCTCTTCCTCTTTAAAAACATGCAAATCTTTTTGAGTAAAAACTCCTTTCAGTGTATTAAAAATCTGTGAGAAGAAATAGATTCAATATTTCCACTTTCAGGAGGTTTAAAGTTAGCTAACAGAACTGCTTGAGTCTCATTTCCAGCTTTTATTAGAAGGTTCTTTCCATACCGTTTTAAATTTCCAATGGGAATGGAACCAACCTTGCTCTCAATGCAGTCAGCAGCTTTTATCAAATTTTCCCTCCCTCCTTGTAGATAGCAACATGCCATAAAGGGGGAGGAAGAGCTCTGGTACATGGGACTGGTCCATGTTCTTCAGCCTTTGGAACAAAAAAATGGCTCATCATTCAAGTTTTCACTGAAAACACTTTCGTGCTGACAACTGAGTCATTTAGAATGTGGCCATGTAGTCTTTGTTGTGCCTCACTAGCTTCCAAGGGAGAGAAAAATTTGATAAAAGCACAAAATGACTGCTTATCTTTTTCTAGAATTAATTTCATTCTTTCCACTTTTGCCAAATTGCTTCACTACACTGTATAAACATTCATAATCTAATGATAAGTTTACATTAGTGCAATAAAGGACCCTATTATTTGAATCAAATCCACCAGATTTATTAACACCCTGGTGTCTCAGTGTTTGGTTCTGTCCAACAGCCAAGCCCGTATCCATGTTCATGCCAGAAGTCGTTGCCAGTGCCGTTAAGTCGTCAGATCCAGGGAGGGAGAACTAAAAGCCAAATCCATAAGTTTAAACCAGTCCACATGCAAAGGTCCAAAAAGTGCACACCCGACACCCAAGAGCCCCGCACAGACCCCGACAGCATATCAAAAGGACAAACTGGGCAGCTCTACTGCTCAGCTTCCCCACCCCAACACACTCCCAAAGCCCACGAAGAGACCCCAAGATGCCAAGCATGCACACATCAGACCACCACACACAAAATGGTTCATCCACCCACCCAAAACTGCTTGGCCATATCAAGAAAGTATCGTAGATCAGTCAGGTATTCGCATTCTCCACCAATGGCACAAGTGAGAGTTGACTCCCAACAGTCCACCCCATACCCTACCCTTTCAGGATAGCACCAGTACGCTTGCAGTGGCCCAGGTATAAGCCAATCCGCCTGCTGGGAGTTCTGCCCCCACTAATGGGGACTGACTCCCCACTCCAACCGCATGTGGTGGGCTTCCGACAAAAAGCCAGGAGTCCCACCTCCAAAACCAGCCCCCTGGATTCCGATGGGCTGATCCCTGGAGATGGTTCCGCCCTCAAGATAGCAGTGGGAAAAATCCCATCACCATCTCTTAGGTCCAAACTATCTCGGTGGCGACTCAACCACCACAACTCCCACAATTAGCTTCTCGAATGCGAACCTCTTCCAAAAACGATCCCTTCTCAGACTCACCTAAGCAGTAAAATTTTTGCGAATGTGGAAATGTCCACGCCATTTAAAACCAAAAACTATGTAGGATGATTCGTCAGGACCGGGCCCAGGGCCAGGGTCCCTAAAATTTCTCACCTCGTCAAGGCGTCCTACTCGAGGGGTGGTATATTATGGTTCTTGATTTTTAATTCTATTTCTTCGCCTTTTTTCCAATTTTTATTTTTATAAAACATGACAGCTTGAGTTTTTTTCTATTGAAAATCTAAAGCCTACAGATGAGGAACATTCATCTTTTTTTATTATGGTTTTATTAATCATTCATTCTGCACACTTTATGCGTGATGCAATATATGACAAAATCATCCATATAATTATTACTTTTAATTCCGATTGGTAGCATTTTACTAATATTATTTGCTAATGTAAACAGAGCACCACTAACGACGCCTCCTTGTAGAACTCCATTTTCCAAGCCGAAATTTTTTTGGAAAAAAATTATTTTCACCTAAAAAGTGCGATCAGTCATTAAGTTTTAATAAATTTGGGAAGATGGCCGAATGTTACTATTATGTAATGTTTTAGTATTGCGTATCTCCATGTAGTGTCGTATGCCTTTTGGATGTCAAAAAGACAGCTACTGCAATTTGTTTTCCTTCAAATCCTCTACGTATGTGATCTTCCAAATTGGACAGAGAAAACAAGTTTCGGAAACAAAAATTTACTGCTGTACAAGACAGTATATTCCAACTCTTCTATATTGAATTTTTCTCTCTCTCTATTATTATCAACTGTTTTTTTTTTTTTTAAACGCTCAGATAAATGTTGGTCACTACTAATTTTGGAAAAACTTCCCCCAAACATGTTATTTATTTCGAAAGTAGCTCAAATTTTTTCCCCCTTATCCAATATAGCTAGTCTGAGTGGTCTCCTGCTTGTTTCATCTATTTTTCTTAATTTTCCCCATACGTTTTTAATTGATATTTCACTTATTTCTGATATATATGACCTCTAAGATATTTTATCCTTTATGACTTTTCTAAATTTGGCTGATATTTTATTATATAAAGGTTTTAATTCATCTATTGCTAATATTATAATAGTTATTTTTAATATATTTTCTTTTAGGAATAGTTTTGATTTATTTTATTGAATCTTTTGTTTAGAGTATCTAACCTTCTCGCTAGAGAGCGTTTTTCTCGTACTAATTTAGTTGAATCATCTGACAATCAAGGGTCTTTGATTTTCATTATGAGGTTTTGAGTGACGAACAGCTTTGTCTGCTGCATTTTTAATGAAAGGTACAAGTTAAGTATATCCTAGATTAACCAAACCACTGAGCTGGTTAACAGCTCTCCTAGGGCTGGCCCGAAGGCTTAGAGCTATTTTTACGTGGCTAAGAGCCAACTGGTTACCTAGCAACGGGACCTACAGCTTATTGTGGAATCCGAACCACATTATGACGAGAAATGAATTTCTATCACCAGAAATAAATTCCTCTAATTCTTCATTGGCATTTTCAGAGTCGAACGCTGGGCCAACAGCATGCCAGTCAGAAAGCTCTACCACCCTCCAAAGAAGAACTGATGAAAGGTACAAAGAATTAGTTTGTCTCATTATGATTTCTCAAATAATCATATGGTGGAATATTCCTTGCATGCAAGTTAAAAATTTCCCAATCTGCTTTTTGCATGTTATGATGTGGACAGTATGGTTTGTTCAATATATATATATATATATATATATATATATATATATATATATATATATATATATATATATATATGGAAAAACTACTACTTTAGTAGGAGTCATTACGTGTATTCCGATCTAGTTTGTCAATTATATTTGTTGAACAAAGGGTGACATCTATTGAGGAAAATGTTCCATGGGTTTTGGAACAATATGTATTTACTTCGTTGTTTTACGGGCAGGGCTTGACCCTCATTCATAAGATGGCTGGCCCTGTGCAAACGTAGTGCAAATGCCTACCCACATGGCATAATCCTCTCAGCGTATCCTCGTGTCCTTCCCTTCTGCTGCCGAATTGCCTACGTTCTAGGTAGCCGAAAAAAGGAGAGCCGCTGCAAGGATGGGAAGGAGCCTACCCGAGAAGCAGCCAAATTGGGCCCTTAGGCGAACCGAACCGGCCTGCGGCCTCGCAGATCAGCCGTAGAGAGCCAGATTGCGGCCCAAATTCACCCTGGCTCCTTGTTTGGCTATTGCTGAGAGCGGACGTCCATTTCCAGCTCGTATCATCCTTCACAGAGCCGCCACCTTGGAATCCTACGGTAAGCCTGAGACGGACACAAGTATTTTGGCGGCCTGGTTTTCCTCCTAATTATTCCATGACTTTTGTTAATGAAACCTCTCTAAGCAAATCCCGTGATTCACCACGTGCACTTCTTTCTCTCCAGTCATCTCTGTTACCTCCCTTTTCCCCAGTCGACCCTCTTCCAAGCCACTGCCACCCATCGTTTGCATCCAAATTAATTTCCAGATTAGGAAAACAGATACCCAAGTGTATTTTGACTGTCTGTGCCGTCCACGTGCCCGATCGAGTGTCTAGAGCAATCTTTAAGCATTCGGGCGTGATATTACAGTGAAGTTAGGATAGATCGATGACATATCGTTAGGGCCTTAATGCATGCTATTCCTTTAGTTAATTCGACCTCTCTCTCTTTCAAGGGGATGCCTTTATCGTGTGTGATGTAGGACAAATCTCGGCTCGCCCTTTCATTCGTCGCCTATAGACCTTGGACCCATCCACGTGCGACGGAACAAAGGAATTTCATCTTTTACAGGACCGTTAAATAATTATTTGTCTATTATTCACGTGTGCCCATGGTTGTAATTAATTTGTTAAGCAAATGTAGTTAATCGTTAACCGAGTATAATTACGCCTTACAGTAACTTGACGGAGGGAAATAATCAAGGTTAGAATTCACAGTCTTTTCAATCTTCTCAGTTTTTGTATTACTGTCACCCATTTTATAGCAGTTCCGTTGTATGGCCACGGCTGCCAAGTAACAGTTGTCATTCATAAACCAGAGATTGTTAGTGTTCATCAAGTTTTCTATTTTTTTCTTTGTCTGGTGCAATATTGTTCTAGTTCTACAATATTGCTCTAGTCCTATGTTGGAATTTGGCCATTGAAATCTCCTACAATTAATATAGGATTCTTAAGTTCTTTCATTATTTCTTGTAATATGTTTAAATCATACTTTTTATTGCGCTGCTTGTCTAAGTTTGTAATGTCAAACATTATTGTCTATTTTCACTGCTATTGGAGAAATTTGTAATTCTGAGTAATCTATATCTATTTTGTAATATATCATTTTATAAGGACATACATTGCTGTTTCTAAATTATTTCAATTTTCCTTGGATGTTGAGGCTAGTAGATATTTAGCTATATTTGGAACAAGTTTTCCTACGTGTTACATGCATATAATCATTGGTTCATATTCACTTACTAATCATTGGACTTGCCGGTTGAATGGTGTAATAAGTAGAGTGGTCAGATTACTCTAAATTATATAAGTTTAAGTTCTCAAGTTTGTTGCAAGTTAATTTGTATTTTTGTAGGGCTTGATTCATTTCTGTTGTAGTTTGAATTTGACTTTCATCAACTGTTACATTTTTACTATTTTGAATAAAATTTTCCATTTTGATCTTCTTTGGGATATCTACAACACTGATATGTTTTTCTATGTAATATTCCAAGTGTTCAGTACACATGCAACCTTCTTCGTGGGATGTGATTTTTTTTTTTTTTTTTAATTCCTATATCTCATGAAATTTCTTAGTGTTGGTTAGGCTTTCTTTAGTTATAGTTTTATTTTTGTGGCACATTGCTACAAAGCATTTACTGCAACCGCATGTATCTTTACGTTCATAAGTTTGTTATTTTTTCTTTATTTTTCTTGTGGCACCATAATTGCTAAATAGTGAAGTTTTTGCTTTCATTGTAATCATCATCATCATCAATATTTTGGCTCTCCATTTTTTCTGAATCTTGTGATTCTGCTCCTAGAGGTACTATTGTTACTTTGGGAGATAGTGGAATGTTTGATTTAGTGTCTCTTTTAAGGTTATCCTGTTGGTGAGATTGGTGGGTTAATTTTTCTTTTTAGAGTTGGTTTGGCGGAATTAAGTGGTGTCTTATCCCGTTGCCTCTTCCGAGTTGTCTTATCTGTTTTCTATTATTATTATTAAAATAGTTTAACCAGACCACTGAGCTGACTAATCAGCTCTCATAGGGCTGGCCCGAAGGATTAGGATGAAATACCAGGTCTAACTCATAGGCCTACAGTAGAACTGGGACCAAACAGGTAAATTGCATGGTGATGAATAAATGAAAATGAAATTTAAAAGAAAAACCTGTATAACTAACATGCTTTACTCTGAAACGCATGAATACAATACATTCGCTTGTTTCCATGCATACAAAAAAAAAAAATTAAAGATTAAAAAGAATTTTTTTTCATAAAAAAATTTTTTTTCATAAAATTTAATTAAAAATCAGAATTACATAATTTTTTTTCTCTTAAACGCCTTACAGGCTTCTATATTTTCATTAATTACTTGGTTTTATATTTTGTCTATCAAGTTACACTTCTTAATGAAAGTTAAAATTGGGATGACTGAAAATGTACAAGTTTCTGATAAAATTTCCCCCATCGATTTATTTCCAAAGGTTGATACCCTCTGTTGATTATATTTTGGACAGTAGCACAACACATGTTTGACTGTTATCAACACTTTGCATTCTGGGCATTCGAGAGGGCCATGTGGACTGTTCATCAAGTGTCCATGTGTCAAACGAGTATGGCCTATTCGCAGACGCGTCAGAATTACTTGTGTGTCTCTCTCTCTCTCTCTGACAGATGAGCTCCACTTTCCAAAGCTGCATTTTATCAGTTTCAATTTATTATTTATAGGTTCCTCGTTCCATATATTTTGCCATTTATTTATAATAATTGTTTTTATATCTCTTACGTAATTAATAATTGGGATTTTTATATTTGCTCTTGCCATGCAGACTGCTTCTTTAGCTGCTTTATCAGCTTCCTCATTTCCTTTGATCCCTACATGGGCAGTGATCCAACATATTTCAATATTTTTTCCATTATTATACAATTTGTGGAGTTCATATTTTATTTCCTGTACAATATTATTTTTTGAGTAGTAACCTTGAATGGCTTCTATAGCGCTTGTTGAGTCGCTAAAAATAACAAAATTATTGAATGATACTTGCTTTATAATTTTGATGGCTACTACGACTGCACACAACTCTGCTGTGAAGACTGAGGCATTATTGGGCAAAGATAACTGATATGACTTGTTCTGGGATATAGCTGCATATCCTACTCCATGTTGTGATTTAAGCCCTTTGTTGGCCACTCGGTTGAGCTTCGGACTGTCACTTGATGGGCCGGAGTTCAATTTCCGCGACCGGCTGGTGAAGAGTTAGAGGAATTTATTTCTGGTGATAGAAATTCATTTCTCGCTATAATGTGGTTCGGATTCCACAATAAGCTGTAGATCCCATTGCTAAGTAACCAATTGGTTCTTAGCGACGTAAAATAAGTCTAATCCTTCGGGCCAGCCCTAGGAGAGCTGTTAATCAGCTCAGTGGTCTGGTAAAACTAAGGTATACTTAACTTTTCATGTTGTGATTTAGACCCATCTGTATAAATCGCGTAATGTGAATGTTTTTGTCTTATATGTTCTATGGTTTTTTTGTCTATGGTGTTCTGGGGGTATACGAGGAACTTTTTGATAAATATTTCAACTGAGTGCAAGTCCTTATTTTTATTCATAGTCCAATGGTTGTTATCTATGAACTCTCTATTAGCTCTAATTGGAGGAACTTTTATAAAGTTCCCTTAGATTTTTATTATTTTTTTTTGAATCACTTATCTTGATTCTGAAAGTTTCATTGTTATGAACTGGTGAGGAACAGTAGCAGTTGGCTTTTCACTTGACTGAGGAGACTGCATCTAAATTTGGATGAATCTTAGTCCTTCATTGTGAATTGGATCTAATATTTTTAAGTGCTGCATCTGATGCTGAACCATATATTTCACTTCCGTAGTCAATGATTGATAACACTGTGCTTTATACAGTATGGTAACAGTATGTCTATCAGCTCCCCAATTTGTGTGTGATAGTTTTTAATTAGACTTAGCACCCTTTTTGCATTTTGATTTTTATGTAAGTTATATGGGCTTTCCAATTCAGGTGTGCATCAAATATTAATCCTAAAAATTTTGCAGTTTGGTTAATTGGCATATTATGGGTTCTGATTTTCAATTCTATTTCTTCATCTTTTTTCCAGTTTTTATTTTTATAAAACATGACAGCTTTAGTTTTTTCTATGGATAACCTAAAGCCTACAGATGAGGCCCATTCATCTATTTTTATTATTAATCATTCGTTCTGCATGCTTTATGCATGATGCCGTATAATATATGGCAAAATCATCCATATACAGGTTACTCTTAATTCCAACTGGTAGCATGTTACTGATATCATTAATTGCTAATGTAAACAGAGTACCACTAAGGACACTCCCTTGTGGAACTCCATTTTCAAGTGGAAATGTCTTGGAATAAACATTATCTATTCTCACTTGGAAAGTGCGATCAGTCATACAGTTTTTAATAAACTTAGGAAGATGGCTGCGTATGTTGTTATTATGTAATGGTTTTAATATTGCATACCTCCATGTAGTGTCATATGCCTTTTGGATGTCAAAAAAAGACAGCTACTGTAATTTGCTTTCTTTCAAATCCTCTACGTATGTGGTCTTCCAAATTAGATAGAGAATCTAATGTAGATCGATTACGTTGTGAGCCAAACTGGGAGGGATGTTAACATTTTATTTTCACGTATGTGCCATGTAAGTCGTGCATTTACCATTTTCTCCAACAACTTGCATAGACAACTTGGTAAAGATATTGGTCTATAATTGTTCACATTACTATGGTCTCTTCCAGGCTTTGGTATAGGAATTATTATAGCATTTCGCCATTCATCTCGAAACAAGTTTCTGAGCCATAAATGATTGTAAAGTTTTAATAAATATGATTTGGCCAAAGGTGCTAGGTGGCAGATCATTTCAAAGCAAATATCATCACCTCCAGGAGCAGATTTATTGCTGTTCAAGAAAGCATATTCCAGCTCATCCATATTGAATTTCCTATTATAATATATATCTTCCTTTGTTTTCTTATTATAATATATATCTCACTTTGTTTCAAAATTAAGTATTTAGATTCTGCTTTATTCTTTATTTTTCTAAAATGTCTGTCCAAATTTTGGTCAATAATTTTGGCAAAACTTTCCCCAAGTATGTTACTAATTTCGAAGGGATCTAAATTTTTTTTTGCCATTGTCTAACATAGCTTGTCTGGGTGGTCTAATGTTTGTTCCATTTATTTTTCTGAATTTTTCCCATACTTTTTGAATAGACGTTTCGCTTGTTATTCCGGATACATAGGACCTCCAAGATATTATTTTACCTTTTAACACTTCCTTTCTGAATTTAGCTGATATTTTATTATATAAAGGTTTTAATGCATTTATTTCTAATAGTACAATTGTCATTTTTAATAAATTTTCTTCTAAGAATGGTTTTGATTTATTTATTTTATTGAATCTTCTGTTTAGAGTATCTAACCTTCTTGCTAAAGTGTGTTTTTCTCGTACTAATTCAGATAGATCATCTGACCACCAAGGAACTTTATGTTTTTTATAATGGGGTTTTGAATAAGGAATAGCTTTGTCTGCTGCCTTTTTAATGAAAGATACAAAGAATTCGTTTGCCTCATTGGGATTTCTCAAATAATCATATGGCGGTATATTTCTGGTGTGAAAGTTAAAAATGTCCCAATCTGCTTTTTTGCATGTTGTAATGTGGAGAGCATGGTTTCGGTTTATTATTTAATAAAGATATTATGGGAAAATGATCACTTGAATAGGAGTCATCACAAGTATTCCAGTCTAGCTTGTCAACTGTATTTGTTGAACAAAGGGTGACATCCATTGAGGAAAATGTTCCATGGGTTTTTGAGCTGTTCGTATTTACTTCGTTGTCATTCAGACAACAGAGATTATTAGTGTTCATCGAGTTTTCTATTTTTTCTCCATCTTTATCTGGTGTAATGTTGTTACAGTCTCATATTGAGTTATGTGCATTGAAATCACCTACAATTAATATGGGATTCTTACAATCTTTTATTATTTTCTTAAACTTTTTCATATGTTTAAATCATTACTTTTTATTAGGCTGGTTGTATAAGTTAATAATATCAAATAAATTTTCTATTTTCACTGTTATTGCTGAAATTTGTAATTCAGCGTAGTCTATATCTACTTTGTCGTATATCATTCTATTATGGACATATATTGCTGTTTCTAAGCTATTTTCATTTTCCTTTGATGTGGCTAGTAGATATTTACCTATATTTGGAACAAATTTTCCAACGTGTTGTATACATATAATCATTGATTCGTATCCACTTGTAAGTCGTTGGACTTCTAAGTGCATTCTCGTTAATAATCCATTTATGTTCCATTGAATTATATAACGATTGAATGGTGTAATATGAGAGTGGTCAAATTATTCTAAATTGTTCAAGTTGATTTTTTTCTTTATTTGTTATAAGTTAATTTGTATTTTTGTAGGTCTTCATTTTTTTGTTGTATTATTTTGACTTTCGTTGACTGTTACATTTTTACTCTCTTGATTTAATTTTTCCATTTTGAATTTTTTTAGAATATTATCTACAACACTGATATGTTTTTCTTTGTAATATTCTAAATGTTCAATACACATGCAACCTTCTTCGTGAGATTTGATGTTTGTTTTTTCCTTATTCCTATACCTCACGAAATTTCTTATGGTGTTGGTTAGGCTTTCTTTAGTTATAGTTTTATTTTTGTGGCACATTGCTACAAAGCATTTACTACAACCACATGTGTCTTCATGTTCATTAGTTTGTTGTTTTTTCTTGGTTTTTCTTGTGGTGCCTATAATTGGTGATGGGTGAATTTCTTTGCTTTCATTGTAGTTATCTGTGTATATTGGTTTTCCATTTTTTCTGAATTTTGTGATTCTGCTCCCAGAGGTATTAATTGTTAATATGGGAGACAGTGGAATGTTTGGTTTTTAGTGTTCTGTTTCTGAACTTTAGCTTTAGGTGAGATTGGTGGGTTATATTATCTTTTTGCTTTGTTTGATGGAATTAGGTGGGGTCTTATCTAGTTGCCTCTTCCGAGTTGTGTTATCCATTTTGTTACATTCTTGTGATTTTAATTCTTCTTCGTCTTTCTCTAAGTCAATATTCGTATCTATTTCTAGTAAGGAGGTCAACTGAGATATTGTCATTGTTGTATGACATCTCCACTGAAGAGCTCTTTTGATCATGTATTTTTTTTTGTGATATTTCTTGATTTTTATTGCAATTCACTTCAGTTTGGGTATTGTTTGATTTTGAAGTATCTGCATACCTAAATTTCTTAGCTGGGTCATTCAATCCTCTCACTTTTAGTTCTAGCTTTGCTTCCCTAATCGACATTCCAGTTCGTTCTTGTAGTAATTTAAGTTCGGTATTGTAAATATAGAACGCACATAGTTTATATCGAACATGATGTTAAAGGCCACAATTTATGCTTTTTGGTTGGCCACAGTCCTAGCGTGTTTTATGTTCTTGCGAACTGCAATAGGCACATCCGGGAAAATTTCTGCATTTGATGGCTGTATGGCCATATTTACAACAGTTCTTGCATTGTATGGGTTTGGGTACATAAGTCTTTTACTTCTTTAATCCCAATATTTTAAGTTGCAAAGGCAAGATCTGGCTACTGCTCTTTATATTTGCTATTTTGATTGTTTTATTTTTGTCTTTCTTGCTTGGGACCTCATACATTTCCGCAGTCTTCAACGATGTTGTATCTTTTCTTTAGCGAATCAATGTCTTTTAACACTTATATTTTGAACTTATCTATATTCTTATCATGTTCTAATAATATTTAAGTTAACTATTTCTTAATGTTCTAATAACTTTCTTGTGATTGTTGATTCAACCATCATTCTTTTTTTTTTTTTTTTTTTTTTGTCTTATGCTCATCTCTTGTGATGGGCATCAGTTCAACAGGCAATTCTTTTTAACAACAGGCAATTGTCCAATTTTAATAAAATATCTTGGTCGGTTAACTCAAAGACGGAATCAAAAACCAAGTTGAGTCAGACCAGTTAAG